>NW_004797506.1:19567-65322 GCF_000002075.1 Aplysia californica
TGTGTGTGTGTGTGTGTGTGCATGTGCGCACATGTGCGTATGTGTGTGTGTCTCGTAGCAGAGGGTAAATGCGCAGACAGTTGGAAGGGCTGCAGAAAGAGAGAGAAAGATGACCAAGAGACAGGCAGTTAAAGAGAGAGAACATGTTTGGAAAAACAAAAGAGAATAGACAAAAATAGATATTTACAAAGATATATAGAAGCGAAGAGACAGAGAGCGACACTTATTCAGAATCAGACAGACATTCAGGTGGACAAGGGTCTATAGAAAAGAATCTACACCCATTCGCAGACACACACACATGTGCACACACACACGCATACACTACAAACACACACACAGGTGTGTCCGAGCAACTGACCCGGCCAGAGATCTGCTGAGCACAGTGGAACGTGCAGTGGTATAAGTTGGGATAAACTCCACGCTCCTCCCGTTATCTGTCAGCCACTTGGAGATCTCTCTCAGCTCCTCCGTCACACGTTCCGACAGCTGCTCTAAAGCCAAGTCAGTGTCTGTTCCCACCGGCGGTAACTCTGACAAGTACAAAACATGCAATAGAATTAAGTTTAAGGTGAGTATCCACTATAACATCCACATTTCGTCTACCAAGGCTTTCAAATAGAGTTATCTTACCTCCATGTATATCACTTCGTAATACTGATAAAAACAAATACTCATGTCTTATTAAAACATACTACCACTGAGAAAAAAAATGGTAACATCTTACATCTTAGGATTTCATACTCATATGACACAGATGTACACAAACAATTATGCTATTTCAAGCCATACATCCCTGTGCAACACAAGTAATAACCTACAATCATCATTTACAGATCAGTAATGTTTACTAAAACACAACCTCTGACCATCATCTTTTTTTTTTGTAGTACTGGTTTTACGGCGCTCACAATTGCATAGGGTCATATGAGCGCCAGAAGATTAGAGGTGCTACAAGAAAGTAACAAACATAAAAAAGAAGGAGGGGAGATGAGGACGACAGATGTTTGATAGGGAAAAAGAAACAAACCACACCAGAGCACCCGCCAACCACCCACTTACCATCATCTGTGTTCAACAAATCCAATATGACAATGGCTGGCACTGGTCTTCCATGACGGTTCAGCAAAGACTTGAACTCATGCTGCAGCGCTTCTTTGCCATCGTCAAAAATCCTCTCCTGCCAAAAAAAGGATAAAATCGTCAGCGCCGATTGTCTGGAAAAAAATAGCCTGTCTCCTCCCTAAGCCACTCCCCCCATTCACCACACACCCGAAACAAGTGCCTTTGACAACAACTTCAACATCACTAGGCATATGGAAAGGTGTAACAACTTCCACAACATTTGAATCAGATTCCAGTAACAGCATATTAACGCAATAATAGTCTAAACATTTTTAGGCAGGGAAAAAGTAAGGCAGACACACAAAAATAACAGACTGACAGAAAAGAAGTAAGACATAACAGCGGTACCTTCCGACCATCTGCACAACAGAGTCTACAATTTGTAATATTCATATGCACGCAAGAAATGGTTGGCAAATCAGATTCTTCCGACAATATTAGTAAGAGTACAGACCAGTGTGTGCGTGAGAGTGTGTGCGTGTGAGTGTGTTTGTGTGTGTGTGTGTGCATGTACGTGTGTTTGTGAGAGTAAGCTAACTTCTTATATTCCCCTGCCCAGCCATGGTTACAATGTGCTGACATTAATGCAACATTGACAATATTATCGTGAAAACAACTCACAATGTCCTTCAGTTCCTTGCTGTTAGGGCTAAAGTTGTCAAAGTACTTCTTGGCTTTCAGAACCTTCTCCAGATAAGACATATACGTCTCCAAGTCACATGCAGCTGGCCTGAAAGAGTAAGTAGCATATTCAGTCATCAGTTACATGCACAGCAGAAATGTAGCAAGACTAAAACTAAAAGTGAAAGTGACAAATTTAAACATAAGTCAAACCTGCCACAAGGGTCCATTACAGAAATCACCAGTTCCCCTCCCCTCTTAACAATACCAAAACACACAGAACCCCACCCTTCTGCCCCATACCCTTAACATACATACACACAAAGATTGCCCCCCCCCCCTACCCTTCCCCAGCTTACCCTTCCTTCACTGTTGCCTCTACATCCTTTGCTGTGTGGTAATAGCTGAGCACATTGTCCAGGGTCTGCATTGTCTTCTCAATGTCTGGACACTTCATAAGGGACCTTTAACTTTTTTTAAAAAGAGGTATATGTGTCACGACGGGGTGGAATCAGGCGCTCGTCAATTTTGTTACTTATGGGGTTATTGGTATCATCTTAAAGCCTGTTCATTGGTCTTCCTTTTGGTGAAAAAAAATATCCATCTATGTTGAATAGAAGTCAAAATATTTGCGATTGAAGGGGGTCAGGGTCGCCTGGTTTCAGGATAAAATTAATGAGAAAATGGCCACCAAAGTTTGGTAACTTCCATAGTTTGAGAGTCTTTGGAAACAGAAAATTTACATTTTTCATGCATTTAGTCAATGCTTTTCGGGAAAATCCACATAAAAATGTGTTGCTTTAAATGGACATAAAAAGAAAATTAGAAAAAAATTGCCCATCAGCCCAAAAAATGCTGATTTCTTCTATTTCATTATTTTGATGAGCGCCTGATTTCACCATGATGCCTCACATATGTGGATGATGCCATATGAAGAGGTTTTGCAGAGATTTATGCCTCACTGGACATGCTTATTTAAAATGGATGAGTACATGTGTTTATGTGTGTGTGTGTGTTTGTGTGTGTGTGCGCACACGTGCATGCTTGCATGTGTGTGTGTGTGTGTGTGTGTGAGAGAGAGAGAGAGAGAGAGAGAGAGAGAGAGAGAGAGAGAGAGAAAGAGGGAGACAGAGAGAGAGAGAGAGAGAGAGAGAGAGAGGGGGGGGAGGGAGAGAGAGAGGAGAGAGGAGAGAGAGAGAGAGAGAGAGAGAGAGAGAGAGAGAGAGAGAGAGAGAGAGAGAGAGAGAGAGAGAGAGAGAGAGAGAGAGAGAGAGAGAGAGAGAGAGAGGGGGGGGAAGCTTGAATGTATAAACATAAAAAATCTTGAATCAATCCTCAACTTTGTCATACCTTAGAGTTTTGCAGCAAAACCTCTACCTTTGGCTGAAAGAACAACTGTTTATGAGCCAGGAATCAAATATAAATTTCATCCTGTAGAAAAGCCAGACTGTCTTACAGAGCACTTAACAACAAGGATACTTTCTTGACGGCGACGTAAGTTTTCTGTTTCATTGTAGACAGGAACGATTGTTTTCTCCAAGTTCTCCAGTCGCTCTTCAAAGCTATTGAGGATGTTGACCATTCCTGTCGTGTTGGAGTCATAACGCGTCAAGCATTGTCGGAGCAGGCCCAGGTTCGTTTCCTCCTTAGAATGCGAATTGTTGAAACAGAAAAAAATAGTTTCGACATTAGAATTTAAAATAATAAAACAAGACAAGGACCAAAAATGCAGAAGGACAAAGATGGCCACGGGATTATGAGACAGAGATTCAGGGCATCAAAGGAAGAATATCTTGCATGTACATACAGGAGACATGTTTCTTGTTACTCCCACCTTCTGATCTACAATGAAAGAAATTTTTACGCAAACATTCCCTTCACTAATCACTCAGACAAGAAGGCCAGTAGAGGCCCCATTAACCACACTGCTTTTAACCATAGTATTCACTCCCACAGACCTGCCACTCTATGAAACCTCAAAATCAGGATCTCAGGGAGAAAAAATCGGGATTTGGTGAAAAAAATCGGGATCATCGGGATCAACAGCAAATCACCAAGGTGACTGCCAAAGCTAACGTAAAATTTTTCCAGGGATGTCCATAAATTACTTGGCCTATATGCCCTCTGTGTGTCTTTGTTTGTTTGTGCGTGTGTGCGTGTGTGTGTGTGTGTGTGTGTGTGTGTGTGTGCGGGTATGCGTGCGTGCGTGCGCGTGAGTTATCATTATTTTTTGTAAATCCTGAAGCATCACGTCAAGCACTCCTAGTCCAAGTGTCTATACCCACTCCCACCAATAAGTCCCAAAATACATGAACTTACGTTGACCCCGTCAACGGACGGTCCCCGACACGCAGAACTCACATGGCGATGTCATGTCACGTGACGCGAATGCGCGATTGAAACAATTTTTTACTAACGGGTCCGACTAACTGCGCGTTCACACAAAACACTCGGATGAGCGACAGTCGTTCTACTTCTTAGATAACGACGTTTTTTGGGGGCGAGTCAACTACTAAATGCGGCATCGATATTTCGGGAAATAGTGCTCCGAGTTCCTACTGAAAAAAAGGTTCAACGGGTGCTTCTCGCGATAAAAAAAAAGAGAAGGCAGAGTATGTTTTTAGAAAAATCCAGCACAACAGCAGACTGAGACAAAAAATCGGGATACACGCAATTGAAATCGGAAAAATCGGGATGCTTCAGATTTGGGCGAAAAAATCGGGATATCCCGACTAAATCAGGATGAGTGGCATGTCTGCTCCCAGCAAAATGGCCTAACTGGAATTATTGTCAAAATCTAGACCATCTTCCAAAGATATCACTGAAGATGGAAAAAAAACACACTGATCACAAGTCTGTTCATCCAATACATTCAGAGAGTACAAAATTGAATAGATTTAAGAGTCCTTCAATTTGAGCCTGCCAACAAATAACTAAAAAGACTATGAAGGCACCCAATTAGAGAAAAACATTACAAACCTGGAATGGGCTAGCAGGAAATACCGTAAAAGAAATTATTTTGTTGCAAGGTTCTTTTCACGGTAAAACAATTTTTGAATTTTGCAGGAGGATATTTTCATGGACCAAACATAAATTTTGCAGTCTGAACATATGTATGCCAAAAAAAGTGATTTGTCAGAAAAATACTCTTTTACGGCAATGTTTTATGAACTCATAGTCACTACAACTTGTGGCATTTGAGTTGAAAGATTGTTTTTTTTTGTACAGCACTGGTACTCACCTAGAACAATATAATATATTGTGCAGGATATGTTGCTTCCCATTGTATTTATTACTACTAGACCACCTCACTTAACTCATCAAGGTCTCTTGTGGCCTAGAGGTAAAGGTGTTGGCCTCTCATTCAAAGATCCCCGGTTCAAATCCGGGTAGCGACCGAAAAATTTTCTTCTCTTAAATTGTCACCTTTCACTTCCTTTCCTGTTCTCTAGCAATTAATGTTCTGTCACCTGCTTTCGTCTCCCCTTTCTGCCCCCACCCCCTCATCTCCTTTGCCCTCTCCTCTGGGCCCCTGACTCTTTCTGCAGCCTTTCTACTGGTACTCCATGGCTCCTTCTTACTGCTGTCTTTCAGCCACACCCCTGATCTTCTGGTGGGAAAGATCTACGAGGGTGAAAAATCTCAGACGGCCCATGTGCAAGTTGCGCACGTTAAAGATTCCTTGGCGGTCTAAAATCGATAAGAATAGGCATCGGCCGCCACCCGGGCAAAATTCAAAATTTCCTACCGACTGAAAAAGTTTAATGTGTCCCGCAAGCTCATATGACCTTATTCAGTTCATAAAACACTTACCAAAAAAACAAACTGTAACTGCCCCACTGGCTAGTTCTATATCTCAAGCCTCAATCTCTTTAGCATGATGATGTATCTTTTCTCCAAATTTTCATTCAGTAACATTGTCTTTCTTCCGGTTCTCCGTTGCAACGATACAATGATTGAGATTCCTTTATTATCTATATCTAGCTCAAAATATATCACTGGAAGTCTACAGAATACACTAATCAGTACATGCCGATTGTCTTTCAATTAAATAATATTAACTCTTTCCGGAAAGAGCTGTTTTAGGTTTAGACGTAATTAACTTGTGACTCAATTCGGCTACATAAGTGATGCACAAAATAACTTCATATAAGCATAACTATCACTCAAAATATATGATAAATATTTTTATCAAATTGAAAAAAATTGAATAAGGAATACATTCCAACATGAAACAAGGGTTGATTTTAAATATAAGTATGCATTACAAGGGTTAGAAATGGCGATGATGGTGAGAAAAATACATTTTAATGGAAAAAATTACACACACTAAACATGTGAACAAACAAATCAGCATAGCTATCTTATCATATACAGGTCAAGAGCAGATTCCATAAATTTCTGAACGTGCAGCTTTTTATTTGAATGCAATATTCCAATTTTTGTTTGAGCTATAATATTTATACTGATTCCGGTTACAACGTTTTGTTGATGCAAGACTGCAAGAATTAATTCACTTGTTTTTCGCCAGACCAACACTTTGACAAAGTGAAACTAGATGTTTTCGTTTCCTAAATCCTTTTCAAGTTTTCAATTTAAAAAAACAATACAAAGTACTTATAAATAAAGGATCATGTTAACTGATTCCATCCATGATTTTTTTCCGTCTCTGGACAGAATTATTTTTCCCTGCGGTGCATATCTATTTAATGCATTACTGTGAAACCATAAGTTACTCTAATATGTAGGCCTATTATACCAAACTGATGGGAATCAACAGAGGAATCAGTCAATATCAATGACAATGACCTATAATCTGTTTGTATTGTATTTTCCTTCAGACAAAAACGAATGAGGAAAAAAATTGCGCAACACTTCTTCGAAAATTTCGACTTACCGCATTTTCTCAGCTCTACAAGTCCATATAATCCATAGGAATAAACACGAAATTGTAGCGATATCACCCTAGCACACATTTATGCAAGAATTTCACAAATTTAGTTGAATATCTTTCTGAACGGCTTTTATACCAGGCTTGTGTTATTTACCCTTAGACAGGGGCGCGGCGCCACTTCCAATTGTAATGCCTCTTATTACAGGCCTATAACCTGTAGACCTACTATATACGCCTCTTCGTTTAATTTTAATACTGATACAGGGACACCTACTTCCATGCAAGAAGAATAGATAAGTGCTGGTACTCTCAGAGAGAGATCTGATAATAAAGAACCAAGTTCTGCGCTAAAGATGCGCACAATCACATCACATCATAACCACACACAAAACAATAACTTCCCACAGATCAACAGAAAAGCACACATTCACAGTCAAGAACACGCATGCACTATTGCCCTCGGGGCATCTTGACATAATGACCACATTCTCTGATTCACCTGCAGTTCTGGTTTCTAGAAAGCAGACAGTCAAACCTATTTTTAGACAGTTCGCAACCATGCCATTGACCATGCCTTGTCCAGGCTAACTACCACTCCATCCCCTCCCTACCATACAGGCGCCAAATCCATCTTGGCCCTTTGGCCCAACAGTACAATCTCATAGTGTGGTGTTCTTGGTGATATCTCTTGTGTCTTCCGTCAAACGTCTGGATGGGGTTTGAAAGAAAAATTTTCTCTATTCTTAGAAAGAAAACACTGTTTTCAACTGATCGAATCAAATAGTTTATAGATCATTTTGAATTATTTTGACCAGACTTCACAACTAAACAATTCCCAGATCGGTTCAGGCAGAGACACTGGTTCAGGTAGCGCCGATCTGGGCTCGGCGCCCTCCGTGACGTCAGACGTAGGAAATGAAAGACGCGGGGAGATCCTTGCGACCGGCAACGGCAGGCTTACCCGCCCTCCTCCCACTGGCCTAATTATAGACACCTTAACTAAAGGCTGGCGTACTTAGGGACGAACAATGAATAAGAGATTTGTTTGAAGAAAATATTGTGATATTTAGTTAAGTTTTGGAAAATCCTTTTCAATTTTAAGAAAATCCCTTCTGCATTTCAAAGGGTGGTGCCATGGCGCCATTTGCGCTTGGAGAGCCACGCCACTGCACTTAGATGTAGCCTACATAGCGACAACAAAACAACGATTTTTGCAAGAATTTCGCGACGTTTCAATCGATATTGGCGCTCAGACATTGAGGTCAGGCTTGTTTACAAGTTCTACTTCCTTTCGACAACTTAAAAAGTAGGAACTATGTTAAAACACTCGCTAATTTAGTGCCCCCAACCTACATCGTTAAATCTTTTCCACACCAAGGTCGAAGAGGGGGAGGCATTGCTGCCATATACAGAAGTTCTTCAAGCCTTAAAATAACAACTAGTGCACTTAAGTGTGACCACCCAACGTTTGAAGCTATGAATTTATCTATGGATCTTGGTTCCAAATTTTATAACGTCGTTTATATTTACCACCCACCATACAGCAAAATTAACAAGTCAACAGAGTCTGCTTTCTTTTTAAAATTTTCAAAGTTTTTAGCGTCATTTTCGGTCAAGAAAGGTTATCTTGTTGTGCTTGGTGATTTTAATTTCCACTCTGATTCTCCATCGTCACCTGGAGTCAAACATTTGACAGAATCAACTTGGTTCAGGTCATCACTGAACCCACCCATCGTTCTGGCCACGCACTTGACGGAGTCGTCATCAAGAAAGACTCAGAAGCTTTAAGAAAAATTTATGTTGTTACTTAGTTGTAGACCAACTATTTTCTGACCATTACTTAATCTTACTTGCGTTGGAAGTGACTAAGACCAAGCCTGAAAAACATTCTGTGTCTACAAGGAACATCAAAGGAATTGACATTAATAAGTTTAAAATGGATTTGTTGTCTCTTTATGTAACTTTAAAACAGTTTGTGTTGATTTGTATAATTCCACTGTTAGGGCAGTTCTTGACAAGCACGCACCACTTGTAACTCGTCGTCTGTAGACTAGACCGTATGCACCATGGTTCGGAGTTGAGGGGAAATTGGCCAAAATCAAATGCAGGAAGGCATAGAGACAATGGCTTAAAACAGGGCTCACCATCCGCAAGCATATTTTTAGATTAAAGAAGCAAGAGCTGAAATTTGTAACTAAATGTGCTCAAAAGAAATACTATGTCTTTAAATTGGAAAATTCAAAATCATGTCAACAATTATTCAGCATCTGTGATGAACTATTAGGAAGGGTGAAAGAGACACGTCTCGCGAATTCTTTTAGCGATCAAGAACTACCCGAAAAGTTTGCTGATTATTTTACAGATAAAGTCCAGAAACTAAGAAACGACCTTGATGACCATGAAACATGTTGAGATTTTGATGTATATGATGGGGTGATTCTTGATAAGTTTAAACCTGTTTCTGAAGAATACATTAAATCTGTAATTCTAAAATTCCCTAGCAAACATTGTGATCTCGACTCTGTCCCTAGTTCTCTGTTGTCTTCCTGCATTGACGAACTGATCCCATTTAATACTAAAATCATAAATAATTCTCTAGTGTATGGATCAGTACCAGATTCGTGAGATTTTCCCCATTTTTACATAGTTTGACCATACAGTTTTCCCCCTCCATGTTTGAAACCTACATCCATTTCCATCAAAGTTTTGAGCGTCCGCTTCAATCAATTATGTTTCAAAGTCATCTAAAAATGGGTTTTAAAAAATATTTTGCAATTTTGGGTCATGTTTTTAATATTTTCTTCATTTTTTTCGAATATTTATATTTCCGACTTTAAATTACATCTTCTCTTTAATTTTTCATCTGAATAGCTTCATTATTTTACACAATGTACATCTATAGGAGACCTGTACTGAAATAGAGCCCTTTTTGAAGATAATCTAAGATTAAAATTACAATCGGTGCTTTTGTTGGGAATTTTGAGATTTTTTTGCTATTCATCTATGTACACATTTCCAGAGTCCATAATTATTTTCCTAATCATAATATTACAAATCTGGCGCTATTTGTCCATTACATAGGTGTTGTAGTTTGTACTTGCCAAAAATGAAAGCCGGACAAAAACTAAGAGAGAAGATAGCTTTTGAAATTTGATGAAATTATCCAATATGGTGGATGTCTGCTTGGTTACCATGGTAACCATGTGCTTATAATAATAAATAATTACTTTAATTAATTTTTTGATGTCTGACTAATATGAATATATCATCTTTGCTACATATAGTCAAGGGATATGGATTTTAGAAATTTCACCAGCAGATGGCCTTAAAATCGCTCTTGTAAAACCTTTGCTAAAGAAACAAAACTTAGATCAGAATGTCTTGAAGAACCATAGACCTGTTTCAAATCTACCTTTTTTGTCTAAAATCCTTGAAAAGGTTGTCCTCGAGCAGCTTCGTCATCACTTACAAGAGAACAATCTGTTAGAGCCATTCCAGTCTGCCTGTCGAGCTAACCACATCACAGAAACAGCACTTCTTAAAGTAATTAATGACATGCTTACTGATTGTGATTCAGGAAAAGTTGTTTTGCTGAGCCTTTTAGATCTATCAGCAGCTTTTGATACAATTAACCATTATATTTTATTGAAACGATTGGAAGTGTCTTTTGAATTATCCGGGACTGCCCTTAACTGGTTTTCTTCTTACCTGTCAGATCGTTACCAATCTGTTTTTATTAAAGGGCTTAAGTCATCAGATCATGCTCTTACGTATAGGGTCCTCCAGGGATCAGTCCTTGGTCCAGTTTTGTTCACCATTTATACTCAACCACTTGTCAAGGAAATAGTTAAGTAAGTATGACTTAAAATACCATTTCTATGCTGATCATACCCAAATTTATGGTTCAACATTGTTTACCAACTTAGATGAACTTGTCCATCGTGCTGAAAATTGTATTGCCGTAGTGAAAAACTGGATGAACAAAAATAAATTGATGTTGAAAGATTTATAAAACAGAAGTCATTCTGGCAGGCAATGCAAAGTCTGTTAAAAAGGTTGACCACGATCACATTACAATAGGTGATGCAAAAATTGTATTTTCAAGAAAAGTTAAGAATCTTGGCATCTATTTTGATTCCAGTTTGTCAATGTCGGCTGAGGTAAATTATCTGATCAGCTGCATGTATTTAGAAATAAGAAAAATTAGCAAAATACGTCATCTGATCAATATTAAGTATACTGCTTTACTAGTAACTGGCTTAATTTTATCAAAACTCGATTATTGTAACTCCTTGTGTTATCAGGAATATCACTGGAGAAAGTTAAAAGACTTCAAACTGTCCAAAACAATGCTGCACTTTTACTTTTACGGAAAAGAAAGCGAGATTCTGCTAAACCTCTTTTACGAACTTTGCATTGGCTTCCTGTTGAGAAAAGGATTGTGTACAAGTTGGCCACCCTTTGTCACAAATGTTTGAATGATAATAATCATATTTATCAAATCTGTAAGACTGTACAACATTCCAACTCGCAGTTTAAGGTCATCAGCTGACAAAAAGAAATTTATTTTACCATCTATGAAACTTAAAACAATGGGTGAAAGGGCATATTTGAATACCAAGGCCCCAAGATCTGGAATGCTTTACCAAGTACTTTGAGAGAGATCAAATCTTTTGATTCATTCAAATGTCAGCTGAAGTCGTTTCTGTTTTTAAATTTAAAATTAATAAGATGAATATTTGGAATAATTTTCTTTAGTCAGAACACAACATTTTATGTTACTGTTGTATGTTGTACTGTATTGTAAAGCGCTCAGAGCCTGTGTACTTTATTCAGGGTTGAGCGCTATATAAATGTCATTTATTATTATTTATTAAAAAGAACACATTGAATTAGTTTCAGATTTCGCTCAGATTTTGTTGAGCCGCTCACAGCGGTCGAATGGAGGCAGCGGAAAGGACAGATAGAATCAGTTAAAGCGAAACAAAACTGAGGCATCCATCATAGCCAATATATCGGCTATGCGTCCGCAAGGGGTGTGGACTCGCGCCGATATCGGCAATACGCCCGGTAAGAGTTTTAATAGAGTCCTGTTTTGAGTTTGCGCCTCAAGCTTATGATATGGCATGTGACCAAGCAACAGTGTTATGCACTTAGGCCACCTCTATTCTCACCCCGGGTGAGAATAGTGCAGGCGAGTCTTTTGGCTATTCTCACCCGGTGCGCGTTCACCGTTATAGCCTAGATCTAGGTCAACCAATTTTGCGTTCTCCCTAAACCACAGAATTCTACACTGTGATAACAGAAAAATTGTAGAATTCTGTGCCGTGAATAAACGTTCCATTACTACTGTTAGCCTACTAAAAGCGTACAATTTTGTCTGTGGGCAGTGGAGAGAGAGAAAGAGAGAGAGAGAAAGAGAGAGAGAGAGGAGTAGCGCGAAAACTTCCGGGCAAAACAAAATGGCGACCCGCGTAGTTCGGCTCCATTTGAAAAGTTAAATAGCCGTCCGTAGCATCTTTGTAGATGACCAAATTAATTTACTTTTTTGTGTTTTAACATCATTTTTTAACTTTGTTTTGGTCAATTTGGTGTGTGTGTGTGTGTGTGTGTACGTGTGTGTGTGTGTGTGTGTGTGTGTGTGAGTGTGAGTGTGTGTGTGTGTGTGTGTGTGTTTGGCATACATGTGTGCGTGTTATGTGTTCGTGAGTGTGTATGCGTGTGTTTGTGTGTGTGTATATGTATATGTGTGTGTGTTTGTGTGTATATGAGTGTGTGTGTGTGTCGCGTGCATGAATATTTTTCTTACATGCATTTATGTAAAGCGCCTAGAGCTGTGTTTACACGGGAGTGGGCGCTATAGAAATGATCTTCATTATTATTATTATTATTATAATTTGATTGATCGTCCACACCGATAGACAGTATTCAGAAAGAGACAGAGAGAGAGAAGAGGGAAGGAGTAGATCTTGCGAGAACTTCGGGGCAAAACAAAATGGCGACGCCCGTAGTTCGGCTCGATTCGTAGCTTACTTTTGTGCTATAACGTAATCTTTTCTTAGCCCTTATCCATTTGATCATCCACATCAATAGAAAGTATTCCGAAATTAGGAAAAACAGGTCTTGTTTCACACCGGGTGAGAATAGCCTACAGTGGCAAGTCTCACCCGGGGTGAGAGGTCGATCGTATTTCTATTCTGTTTTTCCGCTGCCTCCGTTCGGCCGCTTTGAGCGGCTCAACGAAATCCGAAACAAAGGTGCACTTTTAACACAGTTCCTACTTTTTAAGTTGTCGAAAGGAAGTAGAACTTGTAAACAAACCTGACCTCAATCTCTGAGCGCCAATATCGATCGAAACTCCGCGAAATTCATGCAAAAATCGTTGTTTTGTTGTTGCGATGTTGGCTAGATCTAAGGGTAAACAACACGGAGCCTGGTATAATAAAAAGGCTCTTCAAAGAAAGATATTCAACTAAATTTGTGAAATCCTTGCATAAATGTGTGCTAGGGTGATATCGCTACAATGTTGTGTTGATTCCTATGGATTATAAGGACTTGTAGAGCTGAGAAAATGCGGTAAGTCGAAATTTTCGAAGGCAAGTGGCTATTCTCCGGCGTCGCACCGGTCAACAGAACGGAAGCAATTCTCCGGCGTCATAACTAGGCCTAGTAAGTCTACCTTTCATTATATTTTATCTATGGTATTATATTTTATCTATGGTAATTGTCTAACATAACTTTATTCCTTTATTTCCATCGTCCATTTGCTTTAACTTTAAAAATAATGATTCTGTTTATTCAAAAGAACAAAATTGATTTTGTGTCTAAAATCCTGTCTAGTCATATAGTACAGTTTGCTGTTTAACTTATTTCTTGTTGTTGTAATTTTCGATCAATTTAATTGATATGTCGCAACTTCAGTGCTTTCTTGTCGTATCTCCATTTTTGTAAACAGTGAAAATGTGACTCCTACTTATGCTCACTCTTTGTTATGAACTCGCGTCAATAGTTGTGAACACGTTTTTTTCTAATTCTAGCACCCAACAGAATTCTAAATTGGAGGAATTGGGGCAGTTTGTGTCTGAAAACCTATCGTCTGTATCAATAGAAGTGGCACTAGGTGGAAAAGTTGTGGAAATTTTTTTTTTCAAGAGATGAGATAGGTATTTGCAAATCTGCGCCGACAAATTATTAGTAATAGACCAGCGGCGCGACGCCGGAGAATAGCTTCTGATCTATTGACCGGCGCGACGCCGGAGAATAGCCACTTGCTTTTCGAAGAGCTGTTGCGCAATTTTTTTTTCTCAATTGTTTTTGTCAGAAGGAAAATATGCAATACAAACAGATTATAGGTCATTGTTATTGATATACAGATTTTTCTATTTATTCCCATCAGTTTGGTATAAGACAATGCATATTAGAGTAACTTAGAGCTTCACAGTAATGCATTAAATAGATGCACCCCAGGTCTAAAACTGAACAGGGGGAAAAATATATATATTTCTGTCCGGAGCCTGAAAAAATCATGGACAGAATCAGTTAAAGTGGTGCAACATACTCAGAAAAGCTGCGCTATGATTTTAAAATAGAAACACTGTAAGCAAGTTACATTAACACTTTTATAATGAAGAGGAGAGTTCAGGTGGGCGTAGCCAGGGCATGATAGAGCAAAATTAACTTTCTTTTTTAATTTTCGAGTTCCTTAGAACAATGAAAATGGAATGGAAACACACACAGCAACTGCTACTTGTTAAATACTCACCAGAAGCAATATCTTTACCCCTCCCCCCCCCCCCAACCTTTTTCCCGTTTTCCAACGTTGGTCACCCACTGACCGGTAACACCCGTGTATTACTATTAGCTTACTACTTTAAAATCAGGAAAAGTCTCACCTTCGCAAGTTTCTTGTCAATATCATGCTTCAGATCAACAATGTCATCCATTTTATGACACGCACAAAAAAGATTTTCTAGGTGTGTAATCAGTCACCCCAGGTACAATTGAGTTGTCGGATCGTAGGCCTACATGAATAATTCAAAGTAATCTGCAGTTGTAATAGCTCGGAGGGTGTAGTATTATTTTTCCTGATACTGATTACTTCCTGTTTACTATCGAAAATACGACTAATGTCGGGGGAGCAGTAATTGTTAATAATGATACATGTAATTTCAATTTTTTTTGTCAAAATAACATGAAAAATGAAAATTATAATAGTAGGTGGATGTGCAATTACAATTTTTTTTTTTATGCTTCAGTCACTCAATAGTTAGCTTAGATCTAGTGTAGGCCTAAGGCGCTTTCAATATGCTGAAGGCGCATCGAAAAACAAACAGTACATGGTTGCGATAAAGATGTTTCTTTGGTGTTAGCCTAGGAAGTTAGCTCAGGAAGTGGTGCGGAACAAAAGTGGACCTCCAGCATCCGTCAACGTTGGCGTTTGTTTGCCAAAATGATTGGACTTTCTTCAGATGATGTTATTTACCTGCTATTTATGGTAATCTCTGTGGCAGCAGGTCCTGTTTTCAGATCTGTTTTAATAGACAAAACGTCAAGAAGATGGGCTTCGGCGTTGATTGGATTCCTGTTGCTAGCTGTTGTGTGCGGACCTCACACCGTGCATCTTGTTATAACGGTTGTTGGCAATTGTGTTCTGTTGAAGCTTTGTCCACCGACAAAGAATGAGAGGTATACACGTCTAATAACATTAACAATGAGTAATCTTTTTAAGTGATAGTTCTATATGTTCATTGTTCAGTTCTGAATTGCTTCCTAGCCTGGCCACCTCTATGGGTGAGAATAGTGCAGGCGGGTCTTGTGGCTATTCTCACCCGGTGCGCGTGTCAACAAATTTTGCGTTCACCCTAAACCACAGAATTCTACACTGTGATAAGAGAAAAATTGTAGATTTCTGTGCTGTGAACAAACGTTCCATTACAACTGTAGCCTACTAAAAGCGTACAATTTTGTCTGTGGGCAGTGGAGTGAGAGAGTGAAAGAGAGAGAACAAAACAAAATGGCGACCCGCGTAGTTCGGCTCGATTCGAAAAGTTAAATAGCCGTAGCATCTTTGTAGACAACCAAATTAATTTACTTTTGTGTTTTAACATCATTTTTTAACTTTGTTTTGGTCAATTTGATCGTCCACACCGATAGACAGTATTCAGAAAGAGAGAGAAGAGGGGAGGAGTAGATCTTGCGAGAACTTCCGGGCGGGTGAGAATAGCCACTTTCTCCTAGCCTACCTAATTCCACCTAATAATTTGAAAGTGGCTATTCTCACCCACCCGGAAGTTCTCGCTAGATCTACTCCTCCCCTCTTCTCTCTCTCTCTCTCTCTGTCTCTTTCTGAATACAGTGACTATGTCATGTTCACGGCGCCCTGAATCATTCACCATTGGCTAGGAGGCACAACTGAAACGCTACTGTCACCCAAACTCAAAGTGAATGAGGAAACAGCTCAGGAGTACTCACGTGAAAAATAATGCAGCAGTGGTCAGAATGCAATGGAGTTTACGAAGGGCGAAGGCGGGCTCAGCAAAAAAGCTGCGGTCGACAAGGCCTCGCTCACTCAGCGCACAGAAAGCAACTTTGATCCTCTTCCCATGTGCGGACCACAGACATTTTAGATCTAAGATGTCTGTTACCTGCAGACCCTGCAAGACTTGACAATTTTAAAATAAAAGTCGTTCGAAGAAACAAGGGAGAATAGAAGAAGGCCAAGACGGGAAGAGGGGTGGGAGGGAGTGAAAAAACGAAGAAGCAAAAGGGAAAATGGTAGGGGTCCTAGCTGTCACTTTTCCGCTAAATAGCAGAAACTCCGCTACCTATACTTCATTTAGCGTTTCCTGAGGTGCTACTTTCCTCCGCCCTCCGCTCGACCAGTCTCCTCAGTACTTAGCAAATTGCCATACTTTTTTTTACACTTGGAAAACACTGAACTGAGAGTGAGACGAAAAACTAGCTTACGCATGTCCGCTGGTAGCTTCCTACTTTCGTTCTGTGCCTGGCGCTGAAATAAGTTTCATGTTGTTTATTTTGGAGGGACAGTATCGATTGAGCGTCACAACAATGGCGCGCCAAGTTGTCTTTGAAAACGGTGGAAATTCGAGAAAAATTGGTACAGAATGCAAAAATAAATGGAACTGGAGCTGAATTGAGAAAGAAGCAGACGGTGTGCGACTTCAACAGTTCATTAGAAAATTGAACAAGCTGGGTGCTGCACTTTGCATTGGGTGCTATAAAGATCTCGTACAGTGGCAAAGGTGTGCTCTACATCTTTTTATGAGACACTAGCTGACGGCAAACACTGAAATTTTTGTCACCAGACTTGGTCAAATGCTTGTTAGTGTCCTGTTTTTTTTTCTCTTTTATACATTTTAACTCAGCATGGTTAACAAATGTGTATGACACTTGTCTCTTCCAAAAACATCTAAGGTCTAGATGTTCCAAGAACATGCCTCTGGATCTCACTGGTTTTACTCTGGCCTTCGGAGAGCGCACATATACGCCTCGCGTGAATTTCCTCCTTTCTGTAAATTCCTGAGTGGCAGCTATGAGGGGTGGAAGTGAGCAAGATCATTCTTAAATTGCAAACTTCATTCAGTGCACCATGAACGTAGTCTGCAAACTACGTTCACGGTGCCATGAACGTTCTCACTGCAAACTTGAAACTTAACTAACTACAAGAGGTCTTCGGCTATTAACTCTTAGTTGTTGTTCTACCCAGAGATGCAAATCTAATCTGCTATAAGTGCCAGGACTAGGATCCCTCAGTGGTCAGAATGTGTGCTGTAGATAGTCTTGGAAATGTGTGTTTTCGCAGTGAATATTGGGGGGAGGGGGTTGTTAATCAATCATGAAAATAACAGCATCAACGCCTTATCTTTTATAGCGCACAACAAGATTTCTATATGTTTATCGAATACATGGAAAACCATCGAGATAGGATTATTTTTATCAGTTAAATTAAAATATCATTTTCAAAAGGATATGTAGAAATAGGACTACTAAGAAAGTGCCGATGGATGGGACACACCTTCAGAAAACCCAGCGGAAACATCACAAAACAGTCACTGCAGTGGAACCCACTGGGAACACGAGGCAGGAGTAGGCCATGGGAAACATGGAGGAGATGTGTGGAAAGGGACATCATGAGAGAGATGAAGCTCACTTGGAACGAGCTTGGAAGCATGGCCCAGAACAGAGATAAATGGAAGGAGCTTGTTGTGGCCTATACCCTGCCAGGGGTGAAAGGCATTGATGATGATGATGAATATCATTTTACTCATTTGAAAGATTTTTTATTGAAAAATGGCAGTCTTGTTTCCTAATTGTTCTTTCGAGTTCCTGAAGTCTTCGTGGGTCAATTTATTTAAATTTCATCGGGCGACGAACATCTAGAGCTACCACCTTTACATGTTTGAAACCAGATGTACGCCTCAGTTTCAAACCAA
Source organism: Aplysia californica (assembly GCF_000002075.1). Lineage (NCBI taxonomy): Eukaryota > Metazoa > Mollusca > Gastropoda > Aplysiida > Aplysiidae > Aplysia > Aplysia californica. The sequence continues at coordinate 37,661 of NW_004797506.1, forward strand.
TGCAGACGTTTCTAGAAATAGGCCACAAACACGCACAAAAATACAAGCAGACTGACGAACACAGATTTTGGCTTGGGAAACACCGGATCCAAAGATGCTCGGCGCGCACAAACTAAGCGGGGCCAGGCTGATGCAGAACCCCCTGGGAAAGGAGGGTGTCAAAATACGCTTCAGGGTGCGTAAAATAGGGCCCCCGGGGGATCAGGGTCAAAGTTAGTTAAACAGTAATAGTGCCATGTACTTCAGGTGGTAAAGAAAAGGATGCTATTATGTAAAGTGCTATTTTAGGCAAATTTCGAGGGGAGTAATCGAGATTTAAGGTGGATTGTACTATTATTTGGCGTGCTTTTATCTGGAGAACACTGTACCAGTATCTTCTCATTGTCTGGGTGAAGGACAGTAGGTCTGGCAATCTTCCAGATTTACATGTTTTACACTTGTTGGATTAAGGTATTAAGGTAATTTCCTTATTACCTGAATCCAGCAAATGTGATTAAAATGTGCAGATCTGGAAGCATGCTGTAGGTTCTAACAATAGAGCATGCCAAAAACAGATTACAAATTCTTTAGACTCACTTCAAGTTCAAGCCTAATTTCTTTAAAAAATCTTTGTCAATGTCTGTGCATATAAGTTTTTAAAGATAAAATGGTGTGCGTGTGTTGGCAATAGGATTGCAGTCATTAAATTTGTTCAGTGCAAACCAGATGCAAATTTAATGATTCATCATCATGTTCACCTTTGAGCCCAGAAGAGGTTTACATTTTTATTAAGATTGAATAAAGTATCGTGGTCAAATGGGTATGTCCTGACAAACAAGCAAAGAATAGAACACATAAGAATGTGTTTACCTCAGTTTCACAAGCATTAATTAGAGAAATGTAGATTTTATTTAATAAAATCTTGATTTAGTGTGTATGTTGTGAAATTGTGATGGATTGCATGGTTGTAATTGTCTGTGAAAAGATTGTGCATCACATGTTTGTTGGGTCTCTCTGTAAAATCATTATACTTGCAATGTCGACAGAAATCAAAGTATAGTATCAAATTAAGGTGTCTTTCTCCTGTTGCAGAGACTTGCCGGGGAAGAGTTTCATCTGGAACTTTGGTTACCTGGCTGTCTTCAGGACAGTTCACTGGGTGGGAATCCCAGCTCCAAGTCCAGTGACCAATGCTGCCCAATTATTCCTGACTCTACGGGTAAAGATTTCTCTACTCCCCTTCTGTCTGTTTTTTTTAATAATAATTGGTTGTGTGTATCACAGTATCAAGCATATTGTATCCACCATGTGTGCTTTATACTTTATATGTGTCTTGTCAATGAGATAGCTTTGAAGATTGCTTGGTACTGTTTTTACTTAAGTCAAGTTCTAATATGACACTAGCAAAAGGATTGCAATGCTAACGTTTATGGATATTGCTAAAAAATATTTTGTCAATAACAGTAGTGTATGAATTTATCTTAGTCTCTGGCTGACTGAGAGTTTTATGAGTTTAACACAACTTTAGGGACTTGTGATCTGGGGAGAAAAAGGATCAAGTGAAAGTCAGATACAGCAAACTCTGGTTCAACCTAAGGAGGCGGACTCCCTGGGGGGGGGGGGGGGGGGGGGGGTTTTCAGTTCATTAAAATCAACAGAATGACTTGGACGTAACGAACACGTGAATGAGCGAACTGAGATTCAAAACAACTACTTGCCGAGCGAACAGCCCCTGCTAATGTGACTTCATGTATTCTTGTCTTTCGACAAAGGTTATCTACTCTTTTCTAAGAGGCCATCGATTGCACTTGCACAGGGGAAAATTACACATTTAGCCTATCGCTTTCATCATGTGACCAATGTGAAACTTTCTTTAACACCAACATATGCATTGTTGACACACACATAAGACATGTGTGCCAGGGTCGTGAAAGGTCAGATGGGCGGCCAGTGTGGCTGTGACTGCTTGTGCCGGGGGGGGGGGGTAAGCACAACCGTTCCAAGCATGGAACATCAACATAGAAGCAGACTTGTCACAATCATACCCCTCCCTGGCTACTGAACATCGTTAGTGATAGGCTTGCCTAGACGTAGAGCTAAGTTAATTGCGTGCTGGTCTGTGGAACAAGCGTTGCTGTATGCTAAGCCTTACACCGCACTGCAACATAATTTGTTGCTTACATTGTTATGACAAGCACTTAGATTCAACAAAATTGAAGGTCAGGCTTGACGACTTTGCTACATCTGAGTTTCACTATACCATTGCATGTAACATCATTCCATTTCATCAAGTTCAAGATAGTTGTTGAGGCCGTATTTCAAAGATGTTGTGAAAGAAAGACCAAAAAATTGTTGGTAATAAATCGTACACTCAGCATAACCGCAGAGTGACAATATTTAATTAAATCCTTTCGGCCACAGCAACGTCAACACACTCTGTGTCATTTCCATTTACCGCCACAACGACAAAAATTGTGTTATCTCCCCCCCCCCCTCACACACACACACCCGCACATTCCCTGTAAGATATTTTTGTGAGTGACAGTGCACTGGGTCACCAACAATGTTAGATCTAGATTCCTAGTTACTTTCCAAATCAAGATAGCTAATCAAATTACTCTACAATACACCTGCTTTTCTGCGTTCAATCTCACTATCTGCTCTCCTGACCTTGCGGATTAATTTTTTGGCATAGTGAACAAGGTAGGCAATCTAGATTTCATATTGTCAGTAATACAAAAACTCGAGGGAATTTTAAATGTGAGGCATCATGGTTAAATAAGGCTCTCGTGAAAACCAAGAAATCGAAGGAACTGGCTTTCTTCTGCCTGTTTGGTAATTTTTATCGAACTTTTTTTTTTTTTTTTTTTTTTGGCTCAACAATTTTTTTGTCTATTTAAAACACATTTCTTTGTGGATATTACTGTGAAACATTGATGTAAGTCTCAAAAAATTTTAATTTTCAGTTTCCAGGGACTCTCAAGCTGTGGAAGTCATTGAAATTTGATGGCCATTTTATCGCTAATTTTAGCCCAGAAATCAGGCAAACCCCACCCCTTCAGTCGCAAATATTTCGACTTCTATTCGAGATAGATAGTGGGGTTTTTCATTGAAAGTAAGGTAAATGAACAAGCTTGAAGATGATATATGGATAACTCCACATGCCCAAAAATTGTTGAGCGCCTGATTCCATCTGGTCTTGATACAAATGACAGCGCAGATTTAATTGCAGATTTAACTCATTCGCTACGCCGAGCCGTGGGGGGGCGGCGTGGCTAAAGTGCCGTCAGTACGCCAAGCCGCCCCCCGCGGCTCGAGAACCGATCTTCAATTTTAGCTTAGATTCTATTCCAATCCACATATCCATGTTAAAATAAAGGTCATAATATAAAGTTGACTTCCGGGTCAAGCATTTCCACTGAAAATCGGAAGTTTAGAATCAGTTTTGAAACTCGATTTCGTAGTTTATTAGACTTTGTTTTATCGCGATGCCAAAATTATAGCCCGGACACCAGTCTTAGTAATTTTACACAACAAAATCTATCATTATTTTGCCCACTAAAGAAGTGTAGGACTCTTTTTTATAATATTGATACGATTGGACTCATATTGCCAATGCACTGTTATTGAGACATCAATATTTTTGAGTGCCAGATCTAGGTCTAGATCTAAATTGTCAAAATCTGTTTTTCTCCCAAAAATCACTACTTTTTGATGAAATTACACAAAAAGCGCCACTCAAGACATGTATAGGGTTATTCCAAACGCAATTCTGAATAATTCCATATAAGATACGAGTGGACTTTTTTCTGTTTGTGATCGTTTTTCAAGATTATAAAAATTTTTTTATTTTTTTTCAATATCGGATGTTATGATCCAAATGTACAAATATTATGGAATGTATGTGAATTTGTGCTAACTTTTCAATATTTTCCAGTTCTATATTCATTTATGGTTATTTTGATGTATCATTTGACTAGGTGCAAGCATATATTTTGAGTTTCACCAAAGATTATAAAGTTTTTATTTTCAAATTTTATCCGTATCCAATCAAAATTGTGTTGCATAATCGCCTCTTACAGAAACCAAAGTTGAAAAATACATAAATAAACATTACAGATGTATTCTACAATCCATACTGAAAATATTGGTATATAATATGTTGATATTTTTTTGAATTTGTGGCCCCAAAGACCTTTTAACTGCCCCCTATTCATCATCTCATTCGCCCTCCCGAAAAAAAATTTGTCCACAAGCTGAAAATAATACGTAGCGAATGAGTTAATTCTGGCTGATCAGGAAAATCATTGAAATAGGTACTGGCTCGTAGGAGTTAAATAATAACTTTGACGTAACCTCAGCCTTATTACATATATGTCACGCCTGGAATAGAACCATATTGACAGTATTGACATTTAATGGATACATACCAACAGTACAACCACAGTCTTGAATACTTCCTAAGTAATTTGTACAAATGAGGTAACTGCCTTCTGATTCTGTATTGAAATTGATTTACTTTTTCTTTTTTAGATGATTGGTATAGCATTTGAGATCCAGGATAGTTTCATGTTCAGAGCCCGAGCGCAGGAGTCAGGTGATGCTAACAAGAGCCAAGAAGCGCTGCTGGTTCGATACTGTACAGTCGATGTAGGGCCAGCAGAGCTTGTCTCCTATGCCTTTTGCTACATTGGAATACTTACAGGTAAGCCTTATATTGTGTGTTTCATGACTTTAAAATAATGGCAGATGAATGTTAAATTGTTCTTCAGGCTATTTCAGAGCACTGCAAGGGCTGTCTCAGAATTACCAAGAAAATGGCTATAAAATGAAAGGTTTTGTCGTGATTGAGGTACAACTTGCACAGTTAGTTGGCGAAACATTCCCTTTATTTCCAGGGTTCTCACTCAACCTAGAAAAAAGCCATGATTTTTTATTTTTTTTATTTTATGAAAATACGATACTAACATTTGACCACACAATAAGCACACAAAACAACCAACTACCATTTTTGCTGGAGAATTGGGGTGTGAAATACCCCTAGTAAACGTTCTGATCTTCTTAGTCTGAGACAACGCAAACATGTACCAAGAACCAAACCAGGTTCTTTTGACAACAAAAACGCACACAGTTTCGTCAAGCTTGCAAAAGTTCTGCTTAATTCTGTGTTTGGGTGGGGGGTGCATTTTGATAAATATTGGGGGGTGGGGGATGCTAGCTGTCCCAGCCCCCCCCCCCCCCCCCCCCCCCCCAACTAATTAGTCATGGGGAGATTTTAAAAATTCTTTGTGCTACTTGTATTTTGCAGGTCCCTACTACAAGTACCGCACATTTCAAGACTGGCTGGAGCTACCAGTGAATGCTAATCTGAACGTGAAGCAGACATTGACGGAACGTGTCATACAGCTACCTGTCATTGCCTTCTGCTTCTGGTTTTTCTCACGCTCCTTCAATATCGAGGTATAGCACTGCTGATCTCAATACTCCCCCGAGGAAGTTTTTCTTCAGCTCTCTTTAAATGTTTTACATCAGCAAAGACATCGCAGTAAATTGTATTACGTGAAAGAAAAAAAAACTTTGGTAAAAACTTAACTTATTAGGATATATGTATTTTTGTCAAAGTTAGGCAACATATTATATAAAAACATTCTGTAAAACATAGCTAATGCACTTCGATATAACACAGAGCAAAAGCATTGAGGTAAAACTCTACTTATAAATATAACCATAAACACTTTGGTAAAAAAACTGACATATCTCAAAAGATGTAATTCACCAAAATCATGACAAACTGTGTTGATCTGATGAGAAATTCCTTCTTACCCTCAACAGCATCAGTGAACTGTCTTTATAGGCTTATTTTTACAGTGATAATCTTAATCTTGTAGTGGAAGAAAAAGGTCAACTCTTTTTTTTTTTTTTTTCCTAAAACCATTGCCAAGGTCAATCTGCAGGTTGTCAACAACAAAAAAGAATAGTAATGAATATACTGTGGGTTAGCCTTTGTGTCTCCTCTCATCATTTAAATCAGAGGACTGTGGGAAAAAAAATTTTTTAAACCGGTGACATGGTTAGAGCATACCACCATCAATGTGTGTGTGTGTGTAGAAACATAGAAAGGCATGGATAGATAAACAGATACAGAGAGATAGATAGATATAGATATATATACACACACATAGTCTTTACATGATACTCTATGCATTTGTCAGCCTGGGAGATATATACATATGAATTTTGAAAGTGAATTTCTCCATCTGTCGCATTTTGTTCTTGTAACATATATTCCCACGTCCGCATTTGAATAACTTGTTTGTCTTCCCCTACAGTACGTGGAGACAATTGCATTCCTGGAACGCCCCTTCCTCTTCCGCCTGTTCTACATGGTCCCAATGTTCATCATTTTCCGCACACGCCTGTACATGGCCTGGATCATGTCGGAGATTATGTCTGTGACGGCTGGACTGGGAGCATATCCAGCAATATCCAAGCCACAGTGTGGTCAGGGACCCACCGACTACAGCATGCTGGACACTTTGTAAGAATGGAATCTTCTCACCCCCTTTTCATCTCATTCCAATGTGTACCTTCTTTCTTCTCAAAGAAATAAAGTGGGGCAAAGTTTCACATAATTAATTGGTAACTTTGTCTTTGACACAGTTTATCCTATGAGATGATAAGTCTGTCCCGTAAATCCAGTTACCTGTATATGTAATGTATGCTAAAGTAGAAACTTGTTTTATGACAAAAAGATGATGTCTTCTACAATATGCACAGTACATGCCGTTGGGATGATAAGTAGTCTTTGACATAATTGTTAGTCTCTTCTCTTTTGCACATTTAACACGAGTTCAACTTTTGTGAGGAAGTGTATGTTATTGAGTATCTCTTTCTTTCTGCTAGGATGGCATATCTGACTCAACTGAAGTTGGCCCTGATAGACAAGTCGAAGGAACCTGCCTCACAAATGATGTACAATGAAATTCGCTTTAACTGATGAAACCAATCGTGGTTAATCTGAAACCAGCAGTAAACCAAAAGAAATAAAGTCCCTCATGTTTTTTTTCTTCCATCTGAGCAATCTTTCTAATCCGAAAATCTGGATAAATTGAAGAAAATCCAACAGTTCCACAGATTTGAAAGTCCAGATTTGAATTTGACACCTTTTATGGTATCTAGGAAGCAGGCCTTGCTAATTTAAATATGTTTGTCTCTCTTTATGTCTTACTTGTTGATTTGCATACATTTTGATGGTTCAAACAGAACAGTACCCTTGAATGTGTTTTTCCAGTTACACATCACCCAAAAAGGTTGACCAACGCTACAACTTTGAGACAGTGCACAACATTGACATATATGGCTGTGAGCTGGCCCCCTTGACCAAGCAAGGACTTCGCAGTTGGAACATGACAGTCCAGTACTGGCTGGCCACCTACATCCACCGCCGTGTGCCGCCCGCCCTCAAGGCCAACAGGTGACTACACGTCTGAATGTCAAAGCTGCTGGGGGTTTTTTGTTTGGTTTTTTCTCTTTTTTTTTTTTTTTTGGGGGTGGGGGTGGGGGGGTACATTTTTACTGCTCTACTAGACATAGCTGGCCCCGTGGGCTTTGTTGGTTACGTTTCTAGTTTGTATCTAGCAATGTGTTTGATTTTTTCAAGAATAAGGTAGACTGTCACAGAACTGGTCATGTAGAGAAATGATTGCTCCATTCTACCGACAGGACACCCAGACTAAGAGGATAGTCTTAGAAAGAAGACTTGTTCTGCAAGTGCCATAAAATATTTACTAAAAACTAAAAGATCAAGGGTATCAGCGATGTCACAAATTTTGAGTTACCTGTCATCACGAATTAGTTTTCAATGCATTCAGCATCGTTAACTCACTTGCGACTGGGCCCTTTCACCAGTCACAAGCGTTGAAGACTGGCGTTTTGGGGGTATTTCAATAAATCACCACAACTCTCAGAATTACCCTATTGTAATCATTTTTCGACACAGTAAAGTAACATTCAAGCTTAATCTAATACAAAAAACTAAAGTTGTCTAAGTCTAATACTTAAATTTGTATGATTTTTTAAAAATTGGCATGAATTTGATTTTCCGAAAAATTTCCAAAGACGTGACAAGTAGAATGAAATTCACTGCAACAACAAAAATAAAAGTTCAAAGTGTTCAGGTTTGATTTGTATACATGGGCGAGTGTTTGGTGAAAATATAAAAGCTGGTCTGTGCATTGATTCAGGCCCATACACTGAATTACATGAGACAGATGTATGGCACGTCGTTGTGATTTCGTTGCGCGAAAAACAACACCGGTACTAGTGCTAGATCTAGCCCTAGAACTACGACTCGGGCCGTGTTCGGGTACATATCCAGGATCCTAACTATTAGACACATCATATTCTGAGACACTAGAACTAGTAAAACGCACAGAAGTATAGAAAACGGCGAAATTATGTGATTCTTGTTCATGCGACTTCTTCGACCGTTACTATGACACGACTGTCGGATTACTATCAGCTGTATAGAAAAAAACAAAGCGCGAGTTTCGGTCTGTTCAACCCCAGTTGGGGTCATTGTCCTTCACCTTCAATAACTTAAAAACTACCGGCCCCAGAGATACGAAACGAAGTCTAAGTAGCTCAGGCTTGGCCAAACAAGGGTACGAGGCAGGTCTCGCGATCCGTGCGTGATTTGTAGAGCGAAAAAAAAAATCCAAAGTTGGTCACGCAGGGCTTGTGAGACCCGCGACGGGGGTCACGCAACTGTTGTGTGACCCGTCTGAAGTGAGTTTTTAAAAAATTTGTTTGTGTTGGCAGACATATGTCAGCCTCTAATTTGCTCATCGTTTAGATCCTTGATTTGCTTCGAATATTTTCACCATAAATACTTTTAAGTTCTTCCTGAACTTCATAGGGATTTTCCATTTTGTGTAAAGAAGTTAAACGACATCTTTCACCTTTTGACCAATTTTGAAAAATATTAGATAGTTTATTACGTCTATTTTTTAAACTAATTCTGGGACAGCCGTTGTACAATTCCATCCGCTGCTGCTGCAACAGCAGCTGTTAAGTTCGCGCTAGACTGTCTGGTGTTGAGGCAGAAAGGTGTAGACCCCTGAACCAGTCACTGCCCGTGTGTGATGTGAATGATTTTTCTTCCTCAGAGTGGCGATCACCATGACCGTAAGTGCCTTCTGGCATGGCATCCACCCTGGCTACTACCTCAGCTTCCTCACTGTCCCTCCCATCCTCATGGCGGAGGAGACCATGATCAAAGCTTTCCGCAAGGAGGCGAGCCCTCTGGGGCAGCAGCTCTTTGATTGGGCTTGCTGGTTCTTCAAGATGCGTGGCTTCGACTATATGTGCATGGGCTTTCTGCTGTTGCGTCTGGGCTCCACGCTTCGTTACTGGTACTCGATCTACTTCCTCGGACATCTTGTCATGTTATCATTTTTAGCAATCGGACATCTCGCTTTAGCTCTCAAACCTAAAAAGCCGAAGGCTCAATGATAGCTGAATGTCAGCAGCCGTGGGGAGTCTTCCAGGGTATAGCTGATGACTGAGTAAGTTGGATTTTCAGTCCTTGCTGGATGAGAGGCGCAAAGAAATTTATGGTTCGGATACAAACAGTTGTACAACAAAGAACAAAACCCCTGGAACATTCCATCATTGTGGAATTTGTGATATTTTGGAGGAAAAAAAGTTGTCTATTTTTTAGTGCGTGTAAAATTAAGAACCTATGTCATGAAGAGTTTATCTTATAAGTTCTATTTTATGTGTAGGCCTACCATTTGTCCTACAGAAATTCTTACTTTGTGTGTGCCTTTTGTCTGCAGAAAGTGCTATTTCGTGTGTGCAGATTGTCCACTGAAAGTTCTACTGTTTGCATGCCGTTTTTGTGTTTTTATTTCTATTTTGTTTGTACTATCATTTTTAGATTCTACTTTATATGTGTGTGATATCAGTTATGATATGTTGTCACAAATGTTACAAAGCCACAAAGCCACCAAGTTTTGCTAGTTTTTTAAACTAACGAGGGAAAGGCAGGCGCGTGTGTGGATGAAGACAAGAAATCTTAGTTCATTTTTTGTGGATATTCTATGTACCGGTATGTGTTTTATAGAAAAAAAGATAGAGTACAGGGTGTTTTTTTTTACAAATCAAATCCTTACTGGATGTGTCTTTGAGTGTGTTAATATAAGGAATTGCAAGATCTAGACAGGGTGTGTTTTTCTTGTTTTAGATGAACAGATGTGGAGATTGCAGAACAGACTGTCCCCCCAGACAGGGATGCCAACCAGTACGATTTTACGTATTTTAGTACGATTTTTTGCCGAAAATACGCGAATACGACTTCATGAAAAAATACGCATCCTGGAATGTGAAAAATGCGAGATTCAGCTTGGGCGAGTACACCTAATTACAGGTATCTCAAGTCCTATCTTTTGTCAAAATAGTCTCAGTAACACGGAACTGGAATATTTGAAAACCAAGTGCGATAAGGTCAGTAAGTTCAGTTTTGCCGGTCGCGAATGTGATATATTCGTTCAGCTTTTCCCTGTCCGAGAGTACGTTTCACGCGAACAGGCGGCTATGGCGGCAGGCGGAAGTGTATGTGACACCGAGGCTCGATCGAGAAAATCAAGATCTACTTTCACTTTCGTTACCACCGAGAAGTTTGCCATCGGTAGTCTGATAGGCTAAAGCAACATTTGTGACAGGCAGGTTGTGCAGTATAAACGCTGTGTCGCCGTGCAAATTAAATTTAATCAATACTCCGACTCGTCTCTGTGCTGTGACTTGTGGGAAAAAAAGAAAAGAAAATACAAGCGTCGTCCGATTTTTAAATTGTCTAGCTCGCCATCGTGACCGGTCAGTGACCCTGCGCGCATTGGCATCTTAAAAATACGACATCGTGTGAGCAAAGGCCGTCTGTGGTGGGAGTAACGGCATTGCAAATTATAGGACTATGGAATAGAGGGGGGGGGGGGATGTGAAGGCAACACCGGAGGACAAAAGTTTGGAAGCAATTTCAATATTTTGATTAGAGCTCTCTGCTAAGCGCGCGTTGGTGCATGCCGTGTGCGGAACCGGGACACTTCATACTTTGCAAGTCCTTGTTATTGAAATAAAGTGTTCACGTTTCATTGGATGGGTGATAGTAAATTATACCTACAGTGTATGTTGTAGCTTTCTGTTCAAGACTGGCAGATTTTCAGTGTCACTGCATCTTGCCCTCCACGGTTGTTACAACTTTCACAGTGCATGGGTCTACTTGAGCCTTTCAAGTTATTGCTCTTCTCTGAGTTTGACCCATAATTTTAGTCTGTCAGTTCATAACATGAATCATGACACCCAGACTGGTCCTTGATAGTCGAAATTCTTGTTCTAGGCCTTTCCGAACGCTCAAAGCAGGATTAATTTTTTATATAATAATGAGACGAAAATATTATACATGTAATAGACTGAAATACTTTAGTCAAACAAGACCCCAGTACAACACTGAACACTAACATGTTGACTGGATACATGTATATATTGTACGCGTGTGTGCTCCCTTTTTCGGGCTGGTGAGCTAGTAATTTTTTTTCAGGAAATATTGCTGGACATCCTGAACATTTTAGTAGTTGGTCAGTTGGTCGTGGGAAATACACATTTTCCCCTGAAAATACACATTTTCATATCTCCCAATACTCATTTCGGTTTTCCGTGGTTGGCATCTCTGCCCAGAGCTGTGCTACTGACTGAAATGTTTTTAGGCTATTCCCAAAGAGAGAGGGGGGGGGATAATAACATGTTCTTATGCACAGAGGAATTGCAAATGGGCTGATTTATCAAAGTCATGCTCACACTGTGCCGGAACAGCATAGGGGGAACTACTGCTTTTTCTTTCCCTATCCTTACTATCATCATTTTCCTCTACTTCCTTTGCCTGATTCCCTGTTTGGACTCCTCTGTTGACAGCCACCCCTTGGTGCTCATATGACCTTATGCAGTTGCAAGCACCATAAAACCTTACTAAAACAAACAAAGCAGAATGGACTGCTAGACAGACGACTCATTCTATGAGAATGGGTTTATTTACTTCGATTTATTAGCTTGACAGTCAAACCGAGTGGCATTTCGATATTTTTTATCACACCGAATGGTTGTTTCAACTTGCATAATGACTTTCAGAGCACATTCATTGTAATTGTAGTGCTTCGACTCTGATAGGCTGTTCGTTTGGGTCTCAAATTTTGTTAGGATGTTTCGATGGTTGGAGTGCTCTGCCATAAGCTGACATAATGCCTTTTTTTCTTCACAGCACTTTCGAGAGAATGAGGTTTTTTGGTCAGTGTAACTATTTTAAAATAGAATAATTCAGAAATTTGAATTCTAATATATTCAAAAACTAGTCAGTTTCACTTTGATTTTTTCACACATCTGGTCAGGTTTTTGATGTTACAAATAAAACAATTTTGTGCGAAAAAGAATAATGGCGTTTTGTCAGCTTACGCCAGTGCTGCCCTCTGTATGCAGCTGATGATCTGGGGTTGACACTTGCTTGTTTATGTGTGAATAGGTTTTAATGCATTTGTAAGGATGGGAGAGTAGGGCAAGTGAGACTGAGAGGAACATTGTTTGGATTTTGTTTTCTTTATATTATGTATATTTATGCATGCTTTACTGTTTCAGTCAAACCAGTCGAAATGCAGATATACCTATTCTATCAGTCTATAGTGGCTGTTGGTGCCAACTTAAATTTATGAAATCTATTTTTAAACGATATTTTATCTCTATATAATAATGTAATATTTTGCTGTATGCTTTGTCTGTGTCCACTAAGAGGACCATGCCACATGAACTGCATGCAGGGTGAATGTTGAGACGTCCACCACCCACACTTCTCCACACAAATCAGGGTCTGTAGGGTTTTCTTCCCTGTCCACCTCTGGGAGCTTATATCACCCACAGTATCTAGCCACTGTGCCTGTTCTACTGGAGTAGAAAGACACTATTGTATGGCAGACCACATGGCTGGATTTCTGTCCTAAATCAGACATCAGAGGTTATTGTTTCGACTTGATTTGAGTCAATCACTGTACTTTTTATTCTCTTACTGCTTCTTAAAAGACTCTTTTTGAGTGAAACCCAATGGAATTGGAATTGAAAAAAACCCATAATCCATTATAATACTCACCATCCTGTTTTTGTGAATTCAGAGGTCCCAAGTGTACTTTTTAAAATCATATTTATGAAACAGCAAATTTTGCCAATTTGTATGATACTGTCGGTCACATTTTTTGGGGAATGGGCATAATGTGTGGTATTGGTTTCATAACTCAAGCTGGCGTTGTTAAAATGATCCCAAACTCAAATATTATTCTTCCTGTCGGTAGGCCTACCCCGGAGATATCAATGAACCACCAGTTCTCTCTTTTGGTCTCAGGGAACTCATTCTCTCTATCCTTCGGTCTCCGTCTGGGTGATCACATTCGATCTCACGGTCTTAGGGACTACTTTCTCTCCCTTTGTGATTCATATCATATGTCAGTACATAGAGAACGTTATGTCTCAGTATCGTACTTATAGACCGATACACAAATGTCAGTCAACCCTTGAAATATCATTCTATTGGTCTTTGTCAGGTTTTGCTGATTTTAATTTTACCCTCAGATGGAAGTGGTGAACTTTGTATACATAAAACCATGATGAGATGATTTTCCTCAATTCTTTATTATCATGTTTTTGACTTCAAGATTTTTAAAACTTAATTAAAGAGGCATTTTCAAATCAAAATGTCTTCAGTTTCAGTAGCATGTGAATTATAGTAGTCTTGTTACTCAGACATTCTAAAGCAGAGCTTCTGTTTTTACTCCTGAGACAAGCTTCACGAAAAGTATGATTCCACTGTCTGACGTCACAGAGTTGTCATCGCATGTGAAAGATCTGTGGTGAATGCTATGTGTGAAATGTGACTTGACATCTGCCTCCAACAGGACCAAATGATCGGTGGCATAAAACTTTTTGACCTAGACATTCTCTTACTTGTAGAGACTTGGACTGTTACTCAAAGTCAAAGTGTACAGCTAGTAACAAAAAGACATGCTATCTTCTCCAGTAAAGTCAAAGTATTTCTTTGAAATGAAAATCTTGCAACACGTACAAATGTAGACACACAAACAGATACTTTCATGAGCATGGTCCTGTTGACTGATGACACATCTGGCTACAGATCAGAAGACTCCACATACTTTCAGACAAGTGTTTGGCTTTTTATTCCATGAAAAATAAACCTACATTGACACATATAACGCAGAGATGATGACAAATTTAAGCAGTGATAGTCGTTCTTTACCTTTTTTTTGTTTGTTAGAGGCAACCTTCCTCTCAGAAAAATAAAATGTCTTAACCCACAGCTCTGTTGCTTAAGAATTTTTTCAGCAGGTTATCATCAATGTGTTACAAGTGTCACTTCAGTTTCATTTTTCAAGGAATGGCCAATTTACAAACCAGCATGTACAAACGAGCACAAAAAATAGGCGCAAACAAATAAAAATAAAGAAATGCAACTGAGTACATCCAAAATAATACATACACTCTCCAATTCACTTCAACATTTATTTATTGCACTGTTCCAAGCCATATTGATAACATTGACAGTACAGAGCACGGTTCTGAGCAAATACGACCAGTAATGTACTAGTAAAAGCCATGCACCATGGCCATAATTCAGAACAGTACAGGACGTGTACAACGTAGAAAAGGCTTTTGCACAGGGCGGGCACAACTTCCATAAAGCATTTGTACAGGGTGCATACGGCTTCCATACATCTTATAATTGCTGGTCCCCGGAGCAGGAGGAATGCGTTCAAGTAAGATGAACATTTTATCGCCATCACAGCGTCAAATCCATGCCAGAACGTGGCAGTGTCAGTGTCAGTGCCACAGAGTCAAATGCCTTCTCCACTCGGGTGAGCTAACTCCTGAATGACACAGTGCAGTAACTGGTTTTGTTCACAGTCCAGCAAGGGCCATAAATCTTTCTGTAATGCCCGGAGAGAGTCTAGGTCATGTGACTGGCATGCCATCTGTGGAGAGCAAAAACATGGGGTCAACAATACACTCTTGTACTTGTATCATCTGGGCTGGGGAGATTTAGTGAGGTCTGATTTCTTGTGCGTCACTGAACTAGTGACATACGGAGGTTACCAGTGTCTGTGATGGAGTGCTTAGCCTCTTTGCCTTGCATACAAAAGATATAACTTCGGGGAAGTTATTTTACAGAGTACATGTCCATTTGCTTCAGGGAGATTCTCCATACAGACTGCTAGTAGTGCTAGGTCGACTTCTACAGGAAGGGTCCATGCCTCCGAAATAATAAACTCATGTCAATAGGAGTGTAAAGACATTTACTTTGCAAAAAGTTTTTTTTAAAACCTGATGAGAAATTGAGACCTGGTATAGAGAAAAAAATTACTCAATCGGGGTACAGTAGTCTCCGTCTAAACGCACGGTGCTCGGGAGGGCTCCTTAGCGTGTGTTTATACGGAGCGTGCGTTTACACGAACCTTTGCAAATGGAGGAAGGGACGCAGTCATCTCATTGCCTTGATATTCTAGTGACCTCCCTTTGGGGTGGGGGTCACTTTGGGCCTATAATGTGACGACACGTGACTGTTTTGTAAAAGATTCCCCGACTGCAAAGGCGTTGAATGGGTGTGTGTGTGTTTGGGGGGAAGGGGGGGGGGGGGCAGAAAGACAGACTCGATGTAATGAATGCACCATAAAATGTCGGGAACCAATAGCCTAAAAAGAAATTGTTTGTGATAGTCATAGAGACGACGGCCCTGCCACGTGGCTTTCCAAGCGACCACCCCCGATCGTAAATTCATGAACGAGCATTCCCATGTGTTGCGCATCATAGGCTTAAGTCTAACTAAACATTAGCCAACACGCAGTCACTCAAACACCAGTCAGAAACCTTCTCTCAATAAGATGCATTTCCAGTGACCAATCAAATAACGTTTCAGTCCCCCAACCCCCCAACATATCACCAACCACTCCTAGACCTATGTGTCTCGAAAGTTGTGTGTGAAAATGCTGTCCATCTCTCTCTTTGTTCGGCATAAGGGTTAGTCTCGTAAAATATCCGGTTTTCTAGGCTTGTCTTATTACTCAAGCTGTGCAGATCGTACAGTAGTCGTAGTGAAATTTCCCTTAGTCAAGCTTTACCTGTCAGCGTGTTTCGCAGATTGGAGCGTGCGTTTAGGGGGAGTGACCATGCGTTTGTACGTCTAAATTATATAGTAAAAAAAAACGTCAGAGGACGAAAGCGTGCGCTTGAGCGGAGCATGCTTTTGTATGGCGTGCGTTTAGGCGGAGACTACTGTATCAGAAATGAGTTTTGGTAAAAGACAACAGAAGAAAGTAAAGGGGAAAAAAAGCAGATGACAGCTGAGCACACGCGAACCCTCTGAAAATGGGATGTCCTCACCAACAAAACTGAGCTGTTCTTGAGATTGCATCTCTAAGCGTTAACAGATCTGCTACAGACCAGACACATGACAAATGTCTACGGGATGAAACGCCCAGGGTGATTTTGCAGGATCAAATGAAGGACTAGTTGATTAACAACACAAATATTTTGAATATATATTATATCTTACACCCCATTTGTCTTAAAACATGATACAATGAGCAGAGACTATTCATATCATCTATTCTTGTCTCATCAAGACAAATCTGTGAAAACACACTCAAGTCAGGTCAGAACCTTTGGGAGGGCAGGGGCTGTTCTCATCAAGTGTCCAGCAAGGGGAAATGGATGCTCAGATTTGTATCCAGGACCTAATTTCCTTAAAAACCTCTACCAGACAAGTCAACAAGAAGCAGAGCCGACATCAGCAAAGCATGCATTCGCAAGGTCAGGTAAACTTAAAACATGCCTCGCTCTTTTTTTAACTGACAAAATTAGGAAAGTACAGAAGTGAAGACATCAAACAAAGCTAGTTGACAATGACAGACCGTCCACACTCACCACTACTGACTGAAGCAGGAGATACAGGTCCTCCCCCAGGTACATTTCTGAAAGAAATAATAAGGAAGTGTCTACGTACTCCCCGATTGGGGTCTACGTAGCCATGGTCTCTAGGTGGACCCCAAAAATGTTGGATTGTGATTGGCTCGCTGAGCGAGCGGTAGTTTACATTGGTTAAAATGCAAGGCTGCTAGGCCTATTACTGATCATCTCGGGTAGTATGTTTATCTTGTGTTACTATAATTAATTTATTTTAGCCAAGAGAGAGAGAGAGAAAGAGAGAGTATTTAATGAATAAACGTATCTAGATCTAGATTTTGTTGTGCACCCAGCCAAGAGTGTGTAGTTCGGTCTAGATTTAGATTCTAGATCTAGATCTAGACATCTAGATTAGATCTAGATTCTAGATCTAGATATGTTTATTCATTAAATTATACTCTCTCTCTGGGCTAAAATAAATAAATTATAGTAACACTAGATCGACACACCGCCCGAGATGATCAGTAGCCTTGCATTGTAACCAAAGATAGTACAGCCTACCGTAGGGTGTAGTATCTTTGTTGTAACCAATGTAAACTACCGCTCGCTCAGCGAGCAAATCACAATCCAACATTTTGGGGTCCACCTAGACACCATGACAACGTAGACCCCAATCGGGGAGTACGTAGACACTTCCAAATAATAATAGTAATAAGTGCATTTACTCTACATTGTGCATATCCATGCTCTTCAGTTTGTTCTATAAGCTTTACAACAATTAATAAAACAACATATGGAAGTCAGACAATCTGCAAGTTTCTGTAGCATACAATATTTAAGTAAGGGGAGGAGTTAGAAAAGAGATTAAAAAATTGAGGAAAAGGTAAACCTTTATTGTTGAGAATACAATATTTCGAGATCATACATGTCATTGCTGCAGGATTCTAAACAGCTTACACCAAAATTGCAGTTTTTGGCTTTCTTCCCTGAATTCTGACTGACATCATACAACACATCCTATAAATAACTTTTAGCCAAATTTACCTGTCCAAATAGTAGGTACCAGAAACTAAATTTTCAAACTAGCTGTATGCCAAATTTATCTGTTCCATTTGAAAGGCCTATATCCACTGAGCATTTTGGTACCATTCTTTAACCTCTCCGTCAATTTTTAAGAAAATTGTAATTGTTTAAAATTTGATCAAATTTGTTAAAGTCAGTCACTGGCTGCAACCTCATGTTTGACAGACAATAAAAAAAGTACCAAGTGCACTAAACATCTCCACATTAACAGAGTACAAACACTATAACAAATGTATGGAGCCTAATTTTTTTCAAGACTGTGAGATCTTTACAAATCAGTATTTTATCGCCTCAAACACGATGATCTGTCGTTATTTCGACAAAAACACAGAGCGTTGACCCGGCGGCGCAGCACCGGCCCCCGAGGCGAGCGAGTCAGCTCTATACTGTAGTGTACCCCATGTGCGGGGTCACATGCTTTCTGAGTCTTGCGGAAGGATTGATAAAAAATAATTCCAAGTTAATTACTTTATTCTAATAGAAAATGAACTGATCTTTTAATTGATACCTTTTATAAGTCGGTATTTTACATATTTTGTGTAAAAAGGGATCTTTAAACATTTTGACGGTATTTTTAAAAGCTTTCTATAAAGACGCCAAAGGCTAAACTTATATCACGGGAAAGCCCGTTTAAAGCTCTACAGTTCTCCGCCAATGAAAAGACGGTATTTAATCATCCCTCGTTCCGCGAAGCATTTGAATGCACGCGTGTCAATTTTTCAACCCGCCGACCTCGCATTCCGACCGCGAGGGGCTTCGCTTTCGTCGGCGATTCTCCAGCTCCTAATAATCGGACATATAAACAACTTACACCATTGTAACGAGGAAAAGCTGAACTATTACAAGGTGTACGGCATTTGGTGTTTTATAGCGAAAGAGCAAAGAAACAGCGATCGGAATTACCCCGATTTTACCGATACCACGCGGTCGGAAAGCCGCGTGTGCCCGCGAGGCCGTGTTTACTCTACCTACAAATAGTCACTACAACATTAGACTCTAAACAGCTAAAATGTGTATAATAGCCTTGCTGTTTAGTTTTTTTCACTCTCCTGCAAAATTGACAGAAAGCGGATTAGACATTTAGAATCCCGCAGCAACAGTGTGAAGCCTCTGAAAGAAAAACACACAGGAGATCATCAGAGCTTCAAATTGAAACATAAAGATATGATGTAGCCCAGCGACATGACATGTAGACAGCAGCATGGACCAATGACACCAACACAGACAGTGTGTGACAATTTACCTGTGATGCTGTCACATGATTCCCAAGTGTACTTCTCTAGCGTCTGTGCATGCTCAGGTCGGATTCTCTGTGGGGTCGGCTGATGATCAGACGAAACAAATCTATGTTACTCGATATTCAGGTACAATGCCCGCACCCACACCCCCTGAAACAAAAGGTCTCAGGACATTGCCCCCACTCTTGTAACCCTCTCGCCAAGCAAGTGTCCTGGGTGAGATCTGTCTGAGAGGCTAATGATCGATATATCACGATTATCTTCATAGAGAAGATTATGTACTCATCTATTCCTAAGTTGTGTGTTATATATATATATATGTTAATATAAGAACCCTACAAAACTATTTAAATTTAAATGGTTGTGGGTTTTAATTCCTGAATCAACTGGGTCCAGCCTTGCGCCCCTGAGTAAAACGTTTACATGACACTATCACCACTCCTTCATTTGGTCAACAAGCAACTGAAAAGCATCCTTTCCATACAAGGAGCAGGGATCTGGTAGCCTACCAATCTGTCCTGCTTGACATTGGATATCATTGGCCAGCTGTTTAACTGTGTTAAGCCCCAAATTCTAATTCTTCTTAATGGGTCCCCAGAGTAGTTCCGTACGAAAACGAAAGTGCAATAATCGAGTAGTTCTTATCATGGCCTTTCCAACGATACTAAACTTGATTACCTTGCAGCCACGGAAAGTGTTGTTGTCAAGTGGTAAAGTTTAGCATTTCTTGACGTTTTGTTAGAATTTTTTTGCCCCCCCTACCGCTTTCAAATACATTTTTATATATATCAGAGGTCTCCTTAGGTTTTGGGACCTTCACAAACGGATTCTTGACACATTTTTCTGTAAGAATATCCAAATACTCGAAGTTCCATTTTTTTTTAGCAAATACCCGATTTTCTAGGGGATCGAGACCCGCGGATTCCCTTAATCTGTGATGTCAGCAGCATGTACTCAAGAAATATTTTGTCTAAATTCAAATTCTAAGTATAGAAAAAGGCAAGAAAAGATATTTCATTTAAGTACAATTGTTAATACAATGAAACATTTTTTTCTCTCTCGTGTAAAATTTCGCTTTCTTGGCTTAGTGCATTTACGATATGCTCTCTGGCTCTGTAAGTCTCAATTTTCCTTTCACAATCTGACGATGCAGATACACACAAGTCACTCCCTGGGTGCATAACAGCATGACTCTGTGTCTCTATGACATCTCCACACTAGACACCTACCTGTAACAACAAGAGCAGCAACACTCTAGTGATCTCACACTTGGCCAAGACATCACAGTATGCACCAATTGGCTGACCTGTGCTGGAAGAACCTACAAAAATAGAAGGTGACATTCAGGGAAACTGGATGTGGAAGTGATTCCACTACATTAGGGTAAAACCAGGTATCAAGTGATTCAACTACATTTCAATGGCTGAGTGCAAGACTCCAACCAATGTCAGATGGCAAAATGGCACAGCAGTGCAGAGAAATATAAGTTAAATTGATTAAGGGAAATTGTATAAGAAGTCTTCTCCTTCTTCTTCTTCTTTGTGTTCCCCCACCAGATCTCAGGGGTAGATGACTACTGATTCTTCAACCTGCAGAGCAGCTGATTTTTACATCTGAGACCGTTTGTCCTAATTCGTAGGGCCCCTTGCTTTCAGGTACAAGGCGTTCAATCATACCTACACAAAGATCAGGGGTGTGACTGAAAGACAGCAGTAAGGTAGAAGCAGTGAAAGAGTCAGGAGTAACAGAGATAGGAGCCCACAGGAGGCTTTGGTGTGGGGCTGGGGGCGTGGGGGAGGGGTTATAAAAAGGAAATGAAAGCAGATGACAGAAGACGCCTAGAGAACCGGAAAGAAGTTGAATGGAGAAATATTTAATCGCTGTCAGGTTCTGATCCTGGGACCTTTAGAAAAAGAGGTGAATGTTGTACCTCTAGACTACAAGAGCCCCTGATATGAAGAGAGTCCAATACATTAAGGGAAACTGGGTATGAAGTAATCAGATTTATCAATGGACTTTATGTTTCAATCAAGAGCATAAAAACATAAACCCACAAAGGAATAAAAAGGACAGTCCTAATAATACATTATGTCTTCTTTCCAGTAAACACAGTGACAAACCAGACACTAGTCACAAAGGGAAAAATTCTCATACTAATAGCAAGGAGACAATTCAGCTCGTTTGGTACCATGCTTGTCAACAACGCAGATGACCTTAATTCAAGTCCATAAGTCCTATTAGAGGTCCCACTTATTGAATAACCTTACAGCATTGAAAGCATTGTAAAACTTATACCTTGCTGTACATCCATACGATAACCCTCATTTAGTTCCAGGAAAGAGCAAACCAATAATGAAAGGGAGAGCAAAGAAGTAAGACCGACCGGTGGCACCTTCCAACCGCCCGCCAAAATAAATACAACAACTGCAACAAATCAGGGCCGTTCACAGTACAAAAAGGAGAATAAAACACAAAGATAAGCAGACAAAAAGAAGCAGGGGAAAGGACACTTACCTCCTCTCTCATGAGCCAGATATGCCATTTCTGTGAGAACAGCCAAGGCTCCTTCATAGTCTCCTGAATAGAATCAAACAACAGAAACAAAAACATTTATGACACACTTCAACATTGACTCCTTGTGATGATGTTGTAAAATCAAATCAGCTAAATTCACAAAAATCTAATTCTAGATGTCCTTTCAAAGGCAAATGTCAGAACATAGGGCACATCCTTCTGATATTGGCATGTTTCCAGTGACATTATATCACTATCAGTGATAATTTCCAAACATTGACAGGTCAAACAAAATGAGTATTTTAGATTGACAGTCTATGAAGACACCCATCTTAAATGGGTTAGGTAGTAGGGCGTCAAGTGGGTGTTAATTATTACATAATAATAACACAACATCGACAACTCTTTGCCTGTCAGCGTCCTGAGATATTATCCAACTTACTCGACTCCATCTTGCACTTGGCCACCATGTTTAAAGCATCAAGACAATCCAGTGCACTCTGCAACAAGTTTGTGAGGGAGATGAAGAGAATTCCAAAGGCACAAAAGCAAAAGGGTAACATTTCTCTTAAGTGCAAAATTATTAAGATTGGGTGACCTTATTTAGGCCACATATGGCCTAAATAAGCTAAACCCCCCTCCCTTGCCTTATTTAGGCCACAGTCCACTGTGGCCGAAATAAGCTAAACCCCCCTCCCTTACCTTATTTAGGCCACATCTTATAGTAGATTTCTTGAACTAACCATGGATTCGGAAGGTCGAGATTCTACTGATCTTTTTATTTAGTGCAGGGGATTATTTTAAAATAGAGGATGATACTAAATGAAAAGTGGACCAAGGGTAAGAGTTGTGTGTCTGTGTGTGTGTGTGTGTGAGTGTGTGTGTATGTGTTTGTTTTGTGTGTGGTTGTGGTGAGAGAGATCTAGAGAGAGAGAGTAAATGTAATAGTGTGTTTGTATGTGTGTGTTGTGAAGGAAGGGGGTGGGGGAGGGAAAAATAGTCTACGTGAATGACCGCCGGTCAGTTCTATAAACCACAAGCCGCCACTGTATTTATATGTGTGTGTGTGTGTGTGTGTGTGTGTGTGTGCATTTTATTATGTATACTAAAAGACTGAGCGAAGGCTTACAATGTAAATTCTGTGCTCTACAAGTAGAGAAAATCCTAAGTTTGCGCAAAACAGATTTTAGAAAAAAAGTTGGATCTAATTTCTGTAATAAAAGTAAAAGTGATAGTTATGCTGCGATTTGTTATTATTAACTCTGGAAATACAGTTAGTTGCTGAATCTAAAAATAACTAGAACTGTGCAATTCGTTTTATTTCAATTCCAAAGCCCAAAGGCATAGCAAAAAGTAAGTTAGATCTAGATCTAGCAGTTGTAGGCTCTCTGGCTGCTTCTAGCATAGGCCTGCTACTACTGATTCTAAACAGGGAATCTAGATCTAGCTATCGCCTGCACTATTAAAGTCAAATATATGGTAAAATAAAAACAAAACTGAATTTTTTGTCAGTCAGTACATCCCAATTGCCATAGCCGCATGTATTAATAGTTGAATAATGCGATACCGAAGCAACACATTATCAGTGTGCAGAGGAGAGCGAGGTGCCCGGGTCGCTGACCGGTCGATTCGGTGGTTCGGCTTTTGTAGATCTATGCATTTTTTACGGAAAGCCCTATTACTAGATCTATTAGTGTTGTGAAAACTTCAACCTCTACAGCTCAGGCGTCAAAAGATGCTGGAAAATAATAATACGTCCTGAAGTTTAATAATTTATACAGAATAACACAGTACACAGCCAGTAGTTTTTATTTCATCGAGTTATAAAAATGGCCTTCGTATAAAAATTGCCTTGTTTTCAGAAGCAAATTTTAATAGTTCTAGTTCTACCGAATCGATTTTCACGCGAATTTAACCATTTTGATGATCTTTCTTTTCCAAACAAACCGCTGTAAACCTTAAGATGTAGATCTAGGCCTGTCGGATGTGGCAGTGCGATTAACACTGAGTTGTTTAGATCTAGATCTAGACCCACAAAACACGAGGCTTCGTGGCCGATCACAAAAGTCTACGTCGGGGCTTATCGAGGCCAATTCGCCCTGCCGCGAGCACGTTCACTAAACTGCCTACTAGATAGAATCTACTACCAAAGATTCTCTACACGATCTTTGCTACTACTACTACATGTACTACTACGAGACAGTACGAGAGAGTGTCACTCAGGCAAAGCTAGACCAGTGTAACTTTGACTCAGCCACGTAGTGTACACACTTTTTATACCCCAAATTTACCCCGGAAGTCCATTCGGAGGATTTGACCTTTTCACTTGACCAAAGTGTGCCAAAATGGTAGCCTAGCTTTTGCCCCTCCATGAAGGAAAAATCTGGCCCTCATTCAAACCATTGGGATTGAGCAAAATTGTGCGTATTGTGCTTTGTTCTTTACAATATTCATTATGATTATGATCTATAAGCTGTACACTGAGACAAAACCATACTAAATGAGAAAGGTTCACCATTATGAAAGTGGAACGAACTCAGTTGCCTGAAAACGGTAGTTTGAGCATGTGTGGCCTAAATAAGCTAAACCCCCCTCCCTTACCTTATTTAGGCCACAGTCCACTGTGGCCTAAATAAGCTAAACCCCCCTCCTTACCTTATTTAGGCCATATGTGGCCTAAATAAGCACTCCCATTAAGATTTACTGCTTAAAATAGAAAACATCACAAGGTACCACCCATCGCCAATCAAACACAAGTTTACCTGACTACAACAAGATAACATCAAATCCTGTGAAAAACGAACCTTCGATTCAGATACAGGCAAGAGGTGCATAATTTTTCATATCATCACTTGCGTAAGAAAAAGGCGTAACTCCAAACTTGTTTTAGCTCACTCTGTAATGCATGGTCAAATGGAGTTAAGCATTTTTCTTGCAATAAAATTAACACAAATTTTAATAACAATATATCAGATTTAACAAAAAAGCAAACTGTGACCAGCTCAGACCTTTACACTAGAATCACAGAAAGTAGCACATTGTTTAAAAGGATTTTGATTTGCAAAGCTATGACAAATAAAACATACATCTATATATGCATACAAGTAAGTGCCAAGACATACATTATACACTACAAAAGCACAACATTCACACAAATACAAACATCCCACTTGCACACTCACAAACACATTTAAGCAGACACACATCAACACACACATGCGTACACATATAAACACAAATGTCGCACCTGTGACTGTAGCTCCGCAGCACGCTGAAAGTGGACAATAGCCTCCCCAGGTTTGCTTACTTTCTGGAGAGAAAAAAAAAGAGACATAAGAAATGATGTCCATCACATGACTGAAATCAAAAGCCTACAGCTAGCTGACACCACAAAGGTCATATCTACAGCATCTACTAGCTTCACGAGGCCTATCATGGGAAGGACTTTCAGAACTATCACTGCCTCTTAAAAAAACGTAGTGTTGCAAGAGGTGTTAGACCAATACAGTTTCACACATTTTGCAGAGCTATCACAAGACCAGTGTCGGCCACATAACCAGTATCATCCGGACAGCATTAGCAACACAACTATAGAGCAGTCAAATATTTGTGGCGCAACTTATCCTCAAATATCTCTTTTTCAGGTAGGCCAATGTCACCCATACCTTGCATAGCAGTTGGTGTCATTTTGTCTAAGCTTAATTATATTTTTCCACAACAATAGAGGCTATATTTAAACAATTTTTTTCATTAATTTATATAAAATACTCCGTCACCCGGAAAATGGGATTGTTCACGTCACAGCACTTCCATTTTTTCACACACACTTTGCATGCACATATGGCCTGCTTCACAACTAATCAGTGACCCTTTTTAGTGGCAAAACTTGTTACAAGAAATTAATTCTAAAGTGAACACATTTTTTGCACTAAAGTTTCTCAAAACAAGTGTTCAATAAGCATAATTCGTGATTAGAAAAAAATTGACGGACCTGCTTTTAAAAGTGATATTGCCCCAGCTGTAGACCTTTTAAAATCTGTAGAAACCACCCACTTGTATTTTTTTATTAGCATTTATTAAGGAATCTTCTAGAATATGGCCAACAGAAGTTTTCAAAAATATTGATCTGTTAAGACAAATTGATATATGTCATAGTGCAAAAGCTGGAGAGTCTATGTTCGATAGTTCTGGAATTTTTTACTGCACTATACCATTAGGCAAAAAAACAGTGTAACACTTCTTTCCGAAATTCGTAAGGCCAACATCATCAAACACATCCACTCTCCATAAATGTTATTTCTCCAACCCACTGGGAGAGGTGGGCATCTGTCTAGTACAGCATTATAAAAAATATAATAAATAATAATGTGAGTACATAGACACACATACACATACTGAATACAGGTTAGACCTCATGAAAATCACACAAAAGTTCAGAATCCACAAACATGATACACCTGGAACAGCCCACCATCCGTTGCATGTGGCCACTCACCCTTAGAACATTGCCCACCTCCAGGCACAGTGAAGCAGCCAGGGCAATCTGCTTGTTCTCTATGTGTACCTGCAAGACACATCAGAGACACTATTGTGAACAAACTGACATCACACTATATAACCAAACACAATGATTAGAAGAAAAGTGAAAAGGGATGGGCCGGTAACTATGACTATGTCTATAACTTTCCAAAAACAATCTGAAAGTATACATTAGCCATTCCAGCAACCATTGTTCTAAGTTTGTATGTATATGTATAGTATAGGGTTTTACGGCGCTCGCAACTGCTAAGGTCATATGAGCGCGCCGTTCTAAGATCAGGGTTCCTGCCATGAACTTCCCACCAAATTCAAGGACATTTCAAGGAGGTTTCAAGGAGAAATTTTTTTAATTCAAGGAGATTTGGTCAAGAAATTCATGACAAAAGCCTATTTTCGAAGGTCTACACTTGTCCGAAAAGAATCATATCATAGTTTCGATTTCCCTACAAAAACTGTTCACAGGATGACTGCCAACCCGGCTTCTCAATTTTCCGGTGGGGGGGCCTCATCCATTCTCCAGGGCATGTTACATAACAATGACTGTGCATGCTTCATTTATATATTATTTATTAATATATACACAGAATGGTGCGCACGCACGCATGTAGGTACATTCCAGTCAGCAACATGTCAGTGTGGCACTGGCATACTGTGACTTAGGTATTGCAGTCAGTTCTTACTTATTTATATTTTCCCCTCATCATATTCCCCTATATAAACTATATAAAAATGAATCTTGCTTTGAGCCTGAGAAAAGGCCTAGAACCAGAATATCCACTGTCAAGAACCAGTTTGGGTGTCAAGGTTTATACAATATACCTAAAAGATAAAAATTATTACTCTAACTAAAAATAGAGTAATAACATGAATGTCTCAAGTAGACCTATTCAGTGTGAGAGGTGTAAAAACTGTGGGAGGGCAAGACGCAGTGACACTGAAAATCTGCAAATCTTGAACAGAGAGCTCAAAAATAGAATACAATAAAGTAGTCTCCGCCTAAGATCCCGGTGCTCGGGAGCCAAGAAATGCGGGATCTTAAGCGAACCGGGATCTTAACCAACGAACCCAGGGAAGAATCTATGGTGACCCATGTTAAGGCTCACAATCGGTAAAATGGTCTCCCTCCACTCTAAAATGAACTGATGTGACCCCTTGGTGGGTTTATGACATACGGCGAGCAAAGTGTGGTTAACCTTGATGACCTATCACAGTGCATAGTGGCATGAGGCGTGCCATTTTCACAAATTATCCTATCATGGTTCTCAATATCTACGCTTATCCAGCTGCCCCTCCCCTTTACCTGTA
>NW_004797506.1:65422-66881 GCF_000002075.1 Aplysia californica
CCCGTCGGATTATGCGACTGTGCGGCCGGGGCACGATGCCGTTTTTTCTCATAATCCTGCAACATTTGCATAATTTGGATTCCCCGTGTTTTGTCACGGTTTTTTTCCCCAATTATTCACAAAACAATAATTATTTAACTTAACTGCCTCGCCATGTGACTAAAGGGAAGTAATGACAGTAATTTTTATATAATAATTAAGTCTCATTTAAGTGATAAGTTTGTTATTTCCCTTGTAAGAAGATCTTGGTTAAGTTAATGGTTTATGGGTTAGGGATTTTGTTCCTTGAGCATGTTCAATTTTTCAATCCATCAAAAGTTGTTCTCATGTCTGCTGATGTTTCATGTGTGACCGGTGTCCCTGGTTTTACTGATGTGCCAGCATCACAGGGTTTTGTGTCTTTCCTCCAACGTCTACAGCTGAAAGCTACACAGATTAGAGACAATATTCTGTTGTTGTTTTTTTCTGACTCATGTGTATTGTTTTCTTTTTTAATACACAACAAATTACTGATACTGATATGTTCTGTTTTCAATTTTTCTGTACATATAACTTGAAAATTCTTGTTGAAAAAATGCAAAACATGTTGCGAAGGGCGTTACGGTAACTTGCATAATTTTTGCATAATTTTGCATTTTTCTTGCCTAATTTGGCCATCTAAATTTGCATAGAGCTAATTCTGCGGGGACAGCCTTAAGGCCGTGATCAATTATACATCCCAGAACTAGTCAGAATGAGATACATCATGTTTAGAAACTGTGGTCCTTGTGTTCATCACAAAGATTCCTTTAAGAAGCTTTAAAAACGTGGAACCGCGCGCTCAAAATTCATAACAGCTGAAAGAATTTATAAAATAATATGCCTGTTGTTTATGTACAGAATTGTTATTCCCAATACAACTGCCTTCCTTTGTTTCAAACTACATTGTATATTATATTTGTGAAAGTTCCTCACTTTGGTTGCCTAAAAACGTCCGCACAGCTAAACTTTCAAATTTGAACAAATTAATGGTTGTTCAGAATCATTTAAAGGGTGCACTGATATAATATTGAGGGGTCTGAAGTCACTGTTGTTTAATTTTCAGTTTTTCATTAGTTTCGTTTATATCTAATCTTGGGAAAGTCAGTCTTCTAAGACGCCATTGTAAACAAGTGAGGCTTCCGTTCACAAGCGGTGCGCACTGGTTCCACAATGACTTGACGATGGATTCTTTGTGAGTCCGTTCATGGAACGTGTCCCCGGCTAACAGAGTAATATTCAGAACTTGGGAAAAATAACATTGTTTACTGATCTGATGTAAATGCTGCTTAGTTGAAATCTTTGGAAATGTTTGCTCTTTCATAGATTCTATTTTTTATGCTATTCATCGTTTGCCTAACGTTTTCCTACTATCAAGACGTTCAGATGTGAATTTTTGTATTTTTGTTTGCAGGTGCTCCCCCCCACCCCCCACTCCCCA
>NW_004797506.1:67062-71002 GCF_000002075.1 Aplysia californica
CACCCCCCACCCCCCACCCCCATCCCACCTTGTTTTTGTATGGAGAAATATACTTCCATTTTCGTTTGACTTTTTTCTTTCAATTTGTTGATGGCTTTCCAGGAATTCTCAACCGCTTGGTGACTTTTCTTGTCTGGTGAATAGTACTACAATGTAACCGGTTAACACACATTCATCATCATCATCATCATCATCATCATCATCATCATCATCATTGTTTGGAAAGTAGAGTAGGAGGGAGAGTCTTGTTTGAATTTTAGACAAAATAACTTAACAATATAAAATGTTTAAAATTTGTTTAATAGCTCAACGTTTCGCCTCGTGGGCTTCCTCAGGAGCAACTCATCATCATCATGATCATCATCTCCATCATCATCATTGTAAACAGCAAGCAATAAAAAGGGTTAATGAGACTTGCAGAATTTCCGAGAAAATTTTAAAATAAAAGTTCAATGTTTTGCCCGATCACGGGCTTCATCAGGAACAGCATCATCATCATTGCCTTTCTCCCCCTGGACCAGGATATAGGCCACGAACAAACACTTTCCACCTTTCCCTATCCTGGGCTAGTCGCTTGATGTCACTCCATGTCTTCCCACTTTTCCGTACATCCATCAGGAACAAACAAAATAAATAACGTTACAATAGTCAGATGTACCAAAGACTACGCTAGCTATAGGTACCAAAGTGTGCGCATCAACGTCACTGAGCCAAAAGGTGCGATAAACACAGATCAGCAAGACCAGGGAAAGAGGAATGTTATTGCAAGTAGTGGTATGGATATATAATATATATATATTTATATATTA
Organism: Aplysia californica; assembly: GCF_000002075.1. NCBI lineage: Eukaryota > Metazoa > Mollusca > Gastropoda > Aplysiida > Aplysiidae > Aplysia > Aplysia californica. The sequence goes on from NW_004797506.1 coordinate 67,872, forward strand.
TAATTTATATATATATGTACCGTCAAATCATATATCATTTTTAATAGGCCTATTAATGTAAAGGTAAGTAGTAATAGTAGTAGTAGCTGTTGTAGTAATAGTAGTAGTACAGTAGTCTCCGCCTAAGATCCCACCGCTTACGATCCCGGTTCGCTTAAGATCCCGCTGATTTAAGAAAACAGAATTTATACTACACAAAAGTCACCTCTAAGATCCCGCTCTGATTCACTCTGAAGGTCTACATTCGGCTAAGATCCCGCATTTCAGGTCATAATTTGCGGAAAAAAAACCGGGCGGCACAGCCGATCAACCAAGAGTGAAAATTTGAGATCAATAAACTGTCCGTCGCATCAAAGATCAGCTGCTATCGTGAATGTGATCACATACACGTTGTAAAACTCGATGAAGCGATACAATGTTTGCCCCAGACGGGATCACATCGGGGTGTGAACTGACCGACACGTTTGTTTTCCTCGAACATCTCACTCACACCTGAGCTATCCCCATATACTTACATCACTCATTGGGTGGGTAGGGCCTACACGTTCGCTCCTGGCGGGATCACATTGAACTGTGAACTCTTCCCTGACCATTGGAGAAGTTGTTTCTACTCCCGAATTTGCAAGACAGACTGAATTTTAATTGGTGTGTTCACAACGTAATGGTGTGTAACGACAAAGGCGGTTGGGGGAGATGGAAAGCTATACATTTTCGACAGGTAAGGGGGAGGGGAGGGGCAACTTGATAAGCGTAGATCTTGAGCCTCATGATAGGATAATAAGTGAAAATGGCACGCCTCATCCCACTATGCCCTGTGATAGGTCATCAAGGTTAACCACTCTTTCCTCGCCATACGTCATAAACCCACCCAGCGGTCACGTCAGTTCATTTTAGAGATTGTTGGAGACCATTTTACCGATTGTAAGCCTTAACATGGGTCACCATAGATTCTTCCCTGGGTTCGTCGGTTAAGATCCCGGTTCGCCTAAGATCCTGCTTTTCCTTGCTCCCGAGCACCGGGATCTTAGGCGGAGACTACTGTAGTAGTAGTAGGAGGAGGAGGAGGAGGAGGAGGAGGCTTGTCGAGTCAAATCCAGAGAAGAAAAAGGGACCTGTGCACAGCACTAAAAGCTTTCGTCGCAACAAAATTAACCTGTTCACTCCATCTCCACTCGATGTATTTTATTTTCTATTTAATTTACCAACCGTTTCCAATAGCTGTTTTATTTTTTTTATTTTTTTTTATTTTAACTGTTTCCTCTAGCTGTAATTCAAAAATAAAGAACAGCTGGTGGAGTTGGTGGGACAATAGAAAATAAAATGGAGTTAAGGGAAACAGTTTAGAAATATTTTTTGTTAAATGCAGTTGGTGAAGACCGTTGGAAAACAGAAAATAAAATACGGTTAGAGGAAACGGTTTTAAAGTATAAAAAAATACAATTAGTGGAAACGGTTGGAAAATAGGGGAAAACAGTTTTAAAATGTAAAATGAAATACGTCTGTTAAGACTGTTGGGAAATAGAATATAAAGTACTATTGGTGCTGACGATTGGAAAATAAAATATAAAATACAGCTATACTGCTATAGGAAAAAGTTTTTTAAAAATAGAAAATGAAAAGCATCTGGAGGAGAGGGTTGTAAAATAGAAGAAAAAACACCTAGTGGAGACGGTCAGAAAATATAAAATAAAATACATCTAGGGAAAATGATTTTAACATAGAAAATACAATACAGCAAGTGGACAAAGTTGGAAAGTCAGAAATAAAATACAGCTAGTGGTGACGGTTAGAAAATATATAAGAAAGTACAACTAATGAACTAATGGAGACGGTTGAAAATTATTTTTTGTAAATACGGCTAATGGAGACGATAAGAAAAAATAAAATAAAATATAGCAAGTGGAGATGGTTGGAAAATATAAAAATAAAATGCAGCTAGTGTTGACGGTTTTAGAATATATATGAAAAAAAATACAGGTAGTGTTGATGGTTTTAGAATATGAAATAAAATACAGGTAGTGTTGATGGTTTTAGAATATGAAATAAAATACAGGTAGTGTTGATGGTTTTAGAATATGAAATAAAATACAGGTAGTGTTGATGGTTTTAGAATATGAAATAAAATACAGGTAGTGTTGATGGTTTTAGAATATGAAATAAAATACAGGTAGCGTTGATGGTTTTAGAATATGAAATAAAATACAGGTAGTGTTGATGGTTTTAGAATATGAAATAAAATACAGGTAGTGTTGATGGTTTTAGAATATGAAATAAAATACAGGTAGCGTTGATGGTTTTAGAATATGAAATAAAATACAGGTAGTGTTGATGGTTTTAGAATATGAAATAAAATACAGGTAGTGTTGATGGTTTTAGAATATGAAAAAAAATACAGGTAGCGGAGACGGTTGAACAATACAAAGTAAAATACACCTAGTGGATGCAGTTTTGAAATAAAAAATAAAATACAGCTAGTGGAGATAGTTCTGGAATATGAAATAAAATACAGGTAGTGGAGACGGTTAGAAAATATTTATTAAAATACAGTTGGTGAAAACGGTTGGAAAATTTAAAATAAAATACAGCTAGTGGTGACGGTTTTAGAATATGAAAAAAAATACAGTTAGTGAAGATGTTTGGAAAATATAAAAGAAAGTACAGCTAAGTGAGACAGTTGAAAAATACTTTTTTTATATACAGCTAATGAAGACGAAAAGAAAGAATAAAATAAAATACAGCGAGTGGACACGGTTGGAAAATATAAAATACAATACAGCTATTGTTGACGGTTTTAGAATATGAAATAAAATACAGGTAGTGAAGACGGTTGGAAAATATTTTTTTTAATACAGCTAGTAGAGAAGGCTGATAAATATAACATTAAGAACAGCTAGTGGAGATGGCTTTGAAATACAAAATAAAATACAGCTAGTGCATGGAGACGGTTTTAAAATACAAAATAAAATACAGCTAGTGGAGACGGTTTTAAAATACAAAATAAAATACAGCTAGTGGAGACGGTTTTAAAATACAAAATAAAATACAGCTAGTAGTGGGCTCCCTAACTCCACCCCCACTGCAAATTTTAGTAGGAACATGCCACTTGGAACATACGTACCTTGAACAAAACT
>NW_004797506.1:71102-76108 GCF_000002075.1 Aplysia californica
CCGTTGCATTCCGGGTCTCGGCGATTTTTTTCAAATGACCGGGTAATTCCAGGGGCCCCCGGGATTCCCGGGGCCTGGCAGTCACCCTGTACACGTGTTCCTGTCCGATCTGGCAAAATTCAAGGAGTTTTCAAGGAGATTTTTCCTTGAATGCAAATTCAAGGAGTTTTCAAGGACTCCTTGAATTCAAGGAGGCCGCGGGAACCCTGTAAGTTTACTAATGGATTTGGTCAAACAGTTTTTTGAGTGGCATCCTTTTTTTCTTGGAAGGAAGAAAAGGGGAGGGGGGGGGACTCTGGGCTCAGTGGAAATGTTCGTTTTGCTGTTTTTACATTGCTTCTCTAGAGGAGAAGGCAGGCTTCAAATGTGACTGCATCTGTGAACTGTACTAAATGTGAAAAAAGTTCAAATCTGATGCAGCACCTAAGTTGTTGGGAGAAACTAAAGGCCTTTATCACTCATCCCAAAGCAGAGGGAAGAAGGCTGTTCTCATAAAGGTTCTCCAACAGAACTAACTTGAATGTGTTGAGATATAAAGTGAACACTTTCTGAGTCTTAGGTGGTGACAGTTACCTTGGTCTGCTCTTAACTCATTCAGTGTTACGGACAAGAATACTCGCGAAACGTGGGCCCCACCCACATACTAGCGACAAGTATTCTCGCATTTCACCTCACTATCTTTATAGAAAGAATTACTCTATCTAATCCAAACTAAGTTATTTGAACTAATCGAGATGCATTATGAGATATTTTTTCTGCTCAAACAGCCTTTGAGCCCTGTAGTTTTGATTGATTTTCTTGGATAGACCTAAATTTATGTTGCCATAACAAAACTGCCTTGTATATGAGGGGAGTTCACTGCAAGAGCGCTCAGCATTGAATGAGTTAACAGACCCACTTTCACCAACTAGAGGAATGACCCTTTCCCATAGTCATAAGACACATATATGTACATCTGTGTTATCAGAAACACATACTTCACATTTTCAGGTACATGATACAGCAGGTAACTATCTATCATTATTATTTATCTCTTGTGCCATGTTAAAATATAACTTTAGTTACAGGGATAGCCATAGCATAAAATCTGGATGCTTTCCTTTAGAAGAAGAAGAGAATTTTTTTCAATTCGCCTATTCTAAAAAAAATATTCTGCAGTTGAGAGATTTCCTATAAGGAACTTTTTTCACCAACCTCCAGTTATCCTGAAAACCAGGTCAAAAGCTATCCTTTGAAAGACAAACGTTGGTCTAATAAGGAATAGATAAAAGATTAGCTGATCTTTACCCTGATAGCATGACTGTAGCAGTTGATGGAGGCCGTCAGGTCTTCCTGAAATCCCGGAACTCGGAGCTCTCTGTCAGACAGTTCTGCCTCCAAGAACGCACGTGCTGCATCTAGCAATGCCTGGGCCTCGCCCGATGGGTTGGCCAGTGAGTTCTCACACCTGGAAGAGAGAGAAAGAGAGAGGGGGGGGGGGGTGAGTTGCTTCAACTCCCTGCTTACAATACATAGATACATAGAAAAATAACTAAGTACCAAAGTCAAAGGAACAATTGAGGATACATTTAGACGACAAAATGTACATGGTACCTGTTTTGATTTGAGTTATCAACCTTAACCCTATCCGTACGTCGTGTACCTGTATCTACCTTAATCCTATCCGTACGTCGTGTTTCACTATCGAATCCATACGACGTGGAGAACTCTGTGCCACCACTTTCCAAAGAGGAAATTTACTCATTAATCCGATTCGTACGCTTTGCATAGCATTCTGTCAAAATTACTTTTTGAGAAAAGTACTAGAAGTATTCTAAAATGTGAAGAATACAACCCCGGGGGTACAAAATGACCCGAGGGCATTCAGATAGGGTTCCGCATGCGCAACGAGTTACTCATCTTGTACAAAATCACCTTGGGCAGGAGTATATGAGCACAAAGAATACTGTGCCCACAACACCAACACAATCAGAAACAACAATGAAAACAGCAACAGCAACAAAAACAAAAACAACTTGAGAAGCTGTATGTACCTGGCCTGGGCAAGGCAACAGAAGCCAGCGTACTGTGGACACTCCTGATTCCTCAGCTGTTTGGACAAACTAGCTGGATAGAGAAGGAAAAAAAACAACAGGTGTATCTTCAGAGAATATATGCGCTCAAGTCCGCATGTGTGCACACAAATATACACAAACCCCCAAAACACACACATACCCTCACCCACATTCTCTCTCTCTCTGTTTAGTACATGAAAACACACACACAACACCCCACCCCCCCATCCCACACTCATTTACTCTTACCCAATCTCTCTTTCACACAATACACACACATGCAAATGCACACACACACATGCAAATGCATAGACACACAGACATGCACACACACACAAACACACACACACACATGTTTAATATGTCCCTAGAACACTCCCTAGAACCAAAAAGAGACTGCACCATAAATACATGACAATTTATATCTTCTCACAGCAAGAAATCTGTCTTGCCCTCAAGAACAGCAATGAAAATGTCTCTTATTACACTCTTATGATGATGTGGCAACAGGTTTCCACGTGCCCCATCCTGACTTCAAACTTCGCCTTTACAAAGAGAAAGGAGAATCAGCATACAGCCTTAGTGCTTCCTTTCCAAATAAGAAATTAAAACAGTAGGTGCAAATTATTATCTCAAGACAATGGTACCCAGACTTTCTCTAAGTCCCAGACAGTCTGTGTATATATCCAGCCCGATCCCTCCCTTTCAAGATCCAGTAAAAAGCAACAACTCAATGACAGGGACACGACAACAGCATATAGTAAAAGATACAATCATATATCACACAATTCAGTCTCTTGATAGTGAATATGCAGGTCCTCTGCTAACACCTTTAGTGTCAGTTATATCAAGAAAAATTATAAAACACTTACCAAATTGCTCACTTCCTTCTGCTACATTTGGTTTTTTGAGAAATCTCCTGCAAAAAAATTCAAAACATAATGAAGAAAGACATTTAAAAAAAGAAACAATATCAATACCAAGGTTCATTTTTGCTATGAACGACTATACGTCAATTGACCCACTCAGGCCAAAATCAATGGGTCAGTCTTGTGAATGATGGGTCAAGTGTGTAGGCAACATGCATGGAGAGTTGTTCTTGGTTGTTTTTGTATTAGTTAAAGTACATGTCATGTAAGCGTTTTACAGAGAAATAGTGGATTAATGACTTACCAACAATGTCTACTTGTGATGCTTGAAATTCCCATCCCTGCTCTCCCTTTGACTAACACTGACAATGAAAAATTAAACTTTCATCCAGATTGCTTACAAACAGGCTTAAATGAAAAGACAGTACATTCTAAGAACTATGGGGACATGTCTTGATGTATTTTGAGGAAAAACTATTCATAAGTCAGTAATTAATTGGAGTATATGAATGAAACTTGGCATCTCCATGAGATTTTTAGTGCAAAATCTAGTTCTGCTATCACTTTTTCGATGTCTTTATTACTTCGGATCTTAAAAACTAATATTTGCGGGAAATTTGTCGAATTGCGTGACATCGTATTTACCGCGACCGATCACCCCTTCTAAAACTCAGTAAAGCGGTATCGGGAAAACCTGCAACGAAGTCATCGATGACCTTTTTAGTTATAGGCAGCCAATAACATGTCTCCTAGCAATCACGTGCCTTTCGCATGCCGGCAACTCGCGTTTTGAATCCGTGATCTAGTTTCCAGCTCTAGCGTTTTATCAATGGATGGGTGGTAATTTTAAGTTGGTACGTAAAATGTGCTACACACAGAGATCTGAAATTTTTCAGCAATGAAAAAGGCATGTGGGGTGCCTGTGTGAACAAAGCGCCTATTGACCCAGGGCATGTGCAATAAATGGGTCATTTTCTGACCCAATGCGCCAAATGGTGATGGGTGCATTTCAAAAATGAACCCTGCAATACTGCAAGAGTCCCAAAGCTCTGTCTCAGTCAATAAAGTAATGGTGGTCAATCAGTAGAACAATAATTTCTCAATCAATTAAGTCTTAAAAAGTCACCCCATCTTGACATCATCTCAAAGTGTTTAGTCATTCCTGATACCACAACCCCCAATGCAGTATAAATTCATGAATAGAGAGGACCCTGTTCCTAACATCTCAAGACATTATAATAATGTAACACATGACATTGTCACTCATTGTGGTGAAATCAGGTGCTCATTAGTATAATGAAATAAAAGAAACTGAGATTTATCAAATTCTTTATTTTTTTGGCTCAACACCTTTTTTTAAGTCCATTTAATTAGAGACTAATTTCTGTGTGGATTTTAATTTTTAAAGAAAGGCGGTCAAAGGCACCAAAAAAATGTAAATTTACAGTTTCCAAGGATACTTAACTCTTTAAACCCCATCGGACGCTGGAAGCGTCCAGCGGTAATAACCCTGTTCCCCATCGGATGCTAGGAGCATCCGACACTAGTGACATTTTCGTTTTATTTAGAGCTAGTTTTGCTTGGTTTTTGGAACTAATCCCGAACCAAGTCTTATAGTAATGACTAAACATTTGATTCCAATATTTAGAAGTTGGAGGCAAGCTTTAGGGGTTATAATGAGACATAGTGCACCAGGTTTAGGAGGCTGTAGAAAAAACTCTGGGAAACGGTGAAAAAAAAATTCAGGGTTTAAAGAGTTACAGTTAAAGCTTCGGAAGTCATCAAACTTTGGCCTAATTTCTCGCTAATCTTACCTCTGACAAGAAACAACCCCACTTCCTTCAATAGCAAATATCGCAACTCGAGAAGCTGTATGATAGCCTTTGACTTTTATTCAAGATAGTGTGGGGGTATTTTTTTTTCAAAAGCAAGACAAATGAACAAGCTTTAAGATGATACGGATCAATTATATAACTCCATTGCGCAAAAATTGACGAGCGCCTGATTTCATAATGTCGCGACACATATATGATCAGCAATTAAAGTAGGTATTCACAATTATATTCAGTCCTACCCTTCACCC
>NW_004797506.1:76745-95119 GCF_000002075.1 Aplysia californica
CTGTTAGGAATACTACTTGGCTTTGGGGGTCTACCACATTCTTGATGTTTGCTGCATGTATTACAGCCTCCGTCTCTGCCCTGTAGTTTGTACAATGTCGCCCTGTTGGGACTGCCTCTGCTTGTCGTCGTCCATTTGGGAACTGTACGTACACTCCGGCTCCTCCTCTTTTCACAGCATCAGTGGCAGATCAGTCTGTATAGATCCTTATTCATGTTTCTCGTGGGTATCTTTGTTCAAGCATGGACAGGGTGAGGGACTTCTTGCTTAGGTCGCTGTGGTCATCTTTAGTGGTGAACATAGGAATGGACGTGTGTATAATTATGTTTGTGTTTTTCTTTTCCCATGATGGTGCCTCTGGGGTATGGTTCAGTATGTTAACTGTGGCTGGTAGATGGTCCCGTAGGGATCTTTGGATTTTTCTGCTTTCTTTGATGAAGTTGGATCTTTTAAGTCTTGTGGTGTTTGATCTGGCTGTTCTTGTGTGCACTATATGAATGATCCTCCATAGCTGTGGCCTTGGTGTACTGTATGAGAGCCTTGCATTCCCATCTCCTCTGCAGGGCCACAGAAGTTGTTTGTTCCATCTTTTCTATAGGCGTTGACCTCATTGCTCCAATGATTATTCGGAGAGTCTGGTTTTGCACTTTTTCCAGAGTGTATTTGTGAGTCCTGTGCTGCAGTCATCCATGCACTGGATCCGTACTCGAGATGGGGCCTGATTGCGCCTAGATAGACCTGTCTTAAGTGTTTTCTCATTTGCTCCCCACTGAGTTCCTGCTAGTTTTCTCATGATGTCCCTAAGAAGTGAACTTAAAAACCACTCATTGCAACTGTCTCACACTGTGTGGTGTGTTTTTATTTGTTGCCGCTGCCAGCTTGAATCATCATGTCACAATAACCATTCATGCAATTTTCAAAAGGAAGCAGCTTACCAAGTTTCCCTTACAAAATTATTTACCAACCTGTGCCCGTGTAGTCAGCATATAGAGTAAAATTACCGGTTTGTCAAAATTAGGACGAAAACTGGCACGTCGACTTTAAAGTTTTATATCTCCTATCTGCTTTGCCTTAGAGACAAACCGAAACCAGCTACAGGAAGCCCTGTGATTGGATGACCCCAGGAATGACCTGTTTCAGCTTGTTCTCATATTTGAGGCCCTTACTGGGTGCAAAAGTGACGCCCGATTTATTTACGTGTTCAGTCACATTTTTTTTGTTTTCTCATGGATTCGGGCAGTATTTTGACATTCGGTCATTTTCAATTATTATCACATTTGTTTCTTTGCAAGCTTAACTCTTATAGGCCGTAACGACACATACTGTGTTGTTTCCGCCAACCGCCATCAGCCGGGACGACACATACTGTGTTGTTTTTATTTCCTTATTCAAAGACGATGATGAAACCGATACTAGTTTTCTCCAATGGGTTTAGCGTGGGTTAAAGGTCACATCAACCGTTTGTAAAGAAATAGCGGGGCTTTTCAATTGTTTACAGTGCGTTGATGCGAGTTTTGAGCTTTGTTTTGCATTGGGGTTCGTGTGTCGTCTCTGAAATTTTCACTATACCGAAGAATAAGCCTCTGCGTCGTCAGGTAAACGCTTGGTAAGGCACACTTCTGAGAAAGCAAGTGAATTACTGAGAGAACTTATCGATAACACAGATTTAGGAGTAGAAAGTGGTGAATCTGACTTTGTCACGGAAAGAAAGAATTTTTTTCTTTCATTTTTCTCTTTTTTTGATTTCGTAATGTTATGTAACTCTTCAAAACTAACACATTTTCCTTTGAATTTCAATATTTTTATACTGATCTTATTCTACGTTCAATGCCCTTTACAATGATGTATAATATGTGTACATTACTAACAGGGAAACACACTAAAAACACAAAAGAAAGTAACATATGTGATTTCCCTTGGTCAGCCATGATTTAATTCCGGTGAATCCAGGGTAAATAATGCCGGTCTATAAGAGTTAATAACATGATTTTTAATGCTTGTTATCAACACTTGAACACAATGATAGTTTGTCTAAAGTGGTTTTCACCATTTATAGCTATTTTAATGAGTATGTATCTGACCCACTCTACCACGTGGTATCTGACTCTACTACACTGGCATCTGGCTCACTCAACTACACTGGTTTCTGACTCTGCTACACTGACTGACTGTATTACACACTGGTATCTGACTCTACTACACTGGTGTCTGACTGAGCTAATATATGCTGTATATGACTCTACTATTATTTAAATTAGGCACAAATTCTTGATTCTTTATTGTATAACCATCTAATCTTATGTGCCCAAAGGATGAGAAACTACGGATTTTATGTTACAATCCGGGCACCCCCCCTTTTGGGCAAAAACGGCGAGACTGAACTGCAAATTCTCTTTCATCCTTGATAGGGTCTCATATGCAAATAACTCTCCAGCTTTCAGAGTTTACCAAAACGTAGAATCTTCTAGGCTACAGGCCCCTTCATCCACAACCAAAGTTAACTCTTCCGGGGGAAAGAGCTTCACGCTGTTTTGCTCAGTTGATGAAGAAAAAGCTGTCTTAGTCTTAAGGACTATTTTTAGCAAAATATCACCGTAACTGTTGTTTCAACGAAAGTAATGGAGGTTGCTTTAGGTTTGTGTGCCACTCTTTTGGGGCTAGATTTAAAAACAAAGTTTTAAACGATTTTTTTGTACTCCAGTGCCCAACAGCTAAAAAAAACATGCTGCCCGACCCGGTACGATTACTCTAGATCTCTATATATATTATTATAGGCCTAGATCTATAGGATTATTCGTTCAGCTGGAACAAAGTTCAAAACCAAAGAAAAAATTGTCTTCAAGCAAAAATGTGATGTGTTTATCGTTGGTGCCGGAGCCAGTCAACTTGACTTAGACTTAAGGCTGATTGCGTGTTGAAGGCCTACTTTACACAAGGTGCCCGTTGGGGGATCAGGTCAGGTCGGGTCGGTTTGCTAGCCAGATTGAGGGCGCAAAGCGTGTGGCGACTATAGCGCCTGACTCGTAACCTTGGACCTTACTTTTGCATTCAGGCGACGAGTCGGGTGATTGACCCGACCCGACCCAATCCGCAAGGGGCACCTGGTATTAGATTTACCCTACTTTTACACCAGAGACAAAAAAACTAGAATCTAGATCTAGATCTATATCTAGCCTGTGAAATTAACCTTTACTTTTGTTGTGTTGTTCCTTCGGCCTCTAGACTCTAGATTCTAGATCTACATGATCAGTTAGATCAGGAATCATGAAGAGCAAGAAAATTGTAACCATGAACATAGCATTAAACTGCATTTTGGTGATGTTGAAGAGCGCATCTTTGGAAGAGCTTTGGGAGGGTGTAAAAATCGAAAATTCTCAAAATTTACATTTCAATGGCAATGGATTGCTGTCATTGCTTGCGACAGCGACGTATGTTTTTGTTTCTATTTCTAGATTAGTAGATCTAGAATCTAGATTAAATATACTCACCTTTTCAGCTTATTGGTAACTGCTTTGTATTTTGTGAGAACATCACTGTCTTTCTCCATAACCGAATGCAATTACAGAATAGATTCTAATCAAAATTTCAATTGAGATTATCCGTTCTCTAGGCAATGACAATAAAAATATTAGAATGTAGATCTTGTGGTGACTGCTAGGCCAGCCTATTGCGGATGGGAGAGAACTCAGGAATCCTCCCTCACTCCGGCCTAGCCTAGGCCTACTCTCAATAAGACAAGACCCGACCTGGAATGAATGTGATTTTCAATGTGGAAGAGCGGATCCCCCTTGATTATTGTCGCAAGCACAGAATTCTACAAGTGTAGAATTCTGTGGTCGCAAGTCAAGGAGTTTAGAACTAATTTTAATCTCCTTGGGTGCCGCCCACAGAGCATCCTCCATTACTTTTAATCTCCTTGTCGCAAGTACAAGTTCCTGCCCAATCGGAAACTGGAAACCCTTTCCCCGCCAACCAGTCGTACCATTGTCCAGCCCGAGTACTCATGTTCAGACAAAGTACCACTTGTGCTATGGCTTTGAGAGTGTAAAACGAAAAAATCCCCTTTCTGTAGCAAGTATATGACTGTACTACATCTACCTGTATTTGCAATGCGTTGCAAAACTAGATGTAGTCTAATTAATTACTATGAGACCATAACACTGAAACCCTTAAATAACGACTTCTGGTTGTTTAGTTGTTTTTTTTTTACTGTTTGACTAGCGTACATGTTTCTCCAGAAAAGGTACCAAAAAAAGCCAAAACTTCAAAGTGTTAGGCCTTGGCCTACACTAGCCTACACACAGAATTGCCTACAGTACAAGAAATAGCCTTGGCTTCAACCACAATGTAATTGTTTCTTCAGGCTTCATTGCCTTCAGGTCTGCTCTAGTCTTCTATTTCTACAAAGTGTGGCTAAGATAGATCTAGTGGTTGTTCCTCTCTCACTGTCTCTCCCTAACCTCCTAATAATTAATTAATGAAAGTGGCTATTCTCACCCGCCCGGAAGTTCTCGCAAGATCAACTCCTCCCCTCCCCTCTTCTCTCTCTGTCTGTCTCTTTCTGAATACTGTCTATCGGTGTTGACGATCAAATTGACCAAAACAAAGTTAAAAAATGATGTTAAAACACAAAAGTAAATAAATTTGGTTGTCTACAAAGATGCTACGGCTATTTAACTTTTCGAATCGAGCCGAACTACGCGGGTCGCCATTTTGTTTTGCCCGGAAATTCTCGCGCTACTCCTCTCTCTCTTTCTCTCATTCTCCACTGCCCACAGACAAAATTGTACGCTTTTAGTAGGCTACAATTGTAATGGAACGTTTGTTCACGGCACAGAATTCTACAATTTTTCTGTTATCACAGTGTAGAATTCTGTAGTTTAGGGTGAATGCAAAATTTGGTGAACGCGCACCGGGTGAGAATAGCCACAAGACTCGCCTGCACTATTCTCACTCCGGGTGAGAATAGAGGTGGCCAATAATTATACGAAGTGACAATATTTCTCCGAACATTCTGAGAAATAGTGCCGATCTTTATTTCTCTGAACGGTTTCCGGCCTATTTTTATAATTTATTGCGAGAGTTCGGCGCTAACTTTCATTCTGCCTGTGGTCTGGGAAGGAACACCGCATGGCAAGCCCGCCTACTACAGACAACCTTCAGTAACACCCCCCACATACCCACCACCATCATGCACATGTTCATACACAAACTTATACACACACTAACTAAACATGATCAGTGGACAACTTTTGAAAGTATGACGAGCTGAGCTGTAGATGGAGAGACAGTGTGAGTGACTGAGCAGGTGAAAGGAAGAATGTACGAGTGTCACAGGCGACAGCAACTACAAAACTACAAGGCGACGACATCGACCCCCCCTAGCCTGGTCCAGAGCGCACGAACGAAAGGAATGCGGCTATGGCAGGTTTTTGCTAATATTATTGTCCATGGTTCGTTGGGTGCAAGGGAATGAGTGAGATTTTCTTTGTGTGTGCCTGGAGGGAGGTGGTGGGGTGTGAAAGTCATGCGGACGGGGATGAGCCGCGGGAGAGAACACGGGAATTGAATGAATGAGTCAAAGTGAAAGAAAGGAACGACTCATGAGCCCTGGAGTGAATGGATCCTGTGTTTTTATTTTTGTATACTTGAACTGTTACTGAATAAAGGCTGAAATAAAGCCCGAAAAACAAACACACACACGCTCCTCACTCTCCACTTACACACTTACTACCACACACAGACACACTCACACACGCACATGCATACACACACACACACTCACACAGGAGCAAATTTTTAGGTCTATATCTACATACATGTATTTCAATTTTCAAGAGCTAGTCTAGAGATTTTTAGATGAGTGTAAAAACGCGAAAAAGAAAGGTTTCACGACCGAATGAAATCAAAATTAAAACAGCCCATAAACAACCACAAAAATAAAAAATAAGGGCGTGAGTCCCCCTGTCCGAAGAAGATTGGCTGTGCGCAATTTTAAAACAAAGTACAGGATATTAGTATTACATGTAAATTATGGAATCACACACATTAAGGGGCCTGCTAGAGTCAGTACACGTAGATCTAATTGGTTTTGGTGGAACGAACGCTCTAACATAACACATTTAAATCTGTATACATGTATATATTTAGAATCTAATGAAAGTAGGAACATCAAATTAAATGACGTTACACTATACAACATCCCTTTCCCCCCCCCCCCCCCCCCCCAAAAAAAAATGATAGAAAAACAACACATCAGAACAATAACAAGAGAAAGAAAAAAATACACACTAACAAAATAAAACACCACAAAGAGGGAAAAATAAAAGTAACTGTAACGTATTCAACAAATCAACGTGGTGACAACAAGTGAGAAAGAGACGAAGTGAAGCTAGGGGAACTTTCTTTCAAAAGTTAAGAGGTTCAATTTCTTTCTTTTTATATATTTTTTAAAATTTGACTTTTATTCCCCGATTCGGGGACCGAAAAATGCCAAAAAATCGAGCCACGATTGATTGGTCGCGGCCGCGACAAACGCAGATGCTAGTTCTATGTGACGTTATCAATAACCCTCCGTAGATCTAGATCTAGATCTAGACAGCACCCGAGTGAACACAACACATTTTAGGTTTAAGAGCAGCACCCTTCATAGGCAACACGTCATATCTGTAGCGAAAAACCATTTGGAACTGTAGCATTTCTTTATATACGAATATTTACTGCGGACATTTTTTGGACCGATTGAACCATATTGTATACAAACAATCTTTGGTAGGCCTATACTATAATTATAGATCTATATAATATCCGAAATTTGCGGGAAAGGATGTGATTTCAGAGTGTTCGGAGAAATAGTGCCCAGCTTTATTTTCCCGAACGTTCGGAGAAATAGTGCCTAGCTTTATTTTCCCGAACGTTCGGAGAAATATTGCCGGCCATAATTATAATATGATTCTTTTCTTGTCAATTAATTAGAATTAGATCTAGATCTAATCTTGGCTAGATCTAGATTTCTTGACTAAACTAGCTTGTTTAGCCTCAGCCTCAGGCTCCGGCATTCAATTGATATATGGCTGTGCTGGGAATAGTCTAGTCCTTGCACTAACCTTGTAATGCTGATTTCAAGCGAGGAAGCTACGGGAATACAGTAGAACATGGCTATATAGACATGCGATTAAACGTAGAAAGACACAAACTATTTTTAGGTACTGCGCCCATCTTGTTTGACGTCACACCAGGATACCCGTCAGATCACGTGACTACATCTAAGTATAGCCAACGAAATGCACTGGGAGCTGGATAGACAATCATGGCATGAATGATGAAATCTAACAAGCTTACATTACATTGAATTGTATTGTCAGGGCAGGGTGGTGTCGCTGTCTCAAAATGAGCAATTTGTTGATAGTTTACTGTAAGTCATTTATTTTAGTGATCCTGTGTTTGTGCCCCAAAGAGCGGTTTCAGACCCAAACAGAAAGTTTTTTGGTTGCTAGCCTGTAGAAATGCCACGCAAAGTTTCGATGAGCTATAATTTTTTTAACGCAGACAGACAAAAGTGAGTTAGGTATAATTGTGACAAGGCCCTCTATCATACTACCACTAATGTAATATTACGTGTGACAGTTCAAGGTAAATCCCCCCCCCCCCCCTGGATGTCTAGAGCAGAGTTAATTCATGTGGAGACCTTTACTTTTGTTTCGACCCCATCAGTTCATATACAGTGCAAGTGCAATTCTTCATCCACCCATGTTTGATCACTTTTCTTCACCCAACAGTATCACTGCCAACCAACAAATTGACCCCTGTCTACTCTTTCTGTTCAGGGAATTTGAAAATCGGGCACTTCACAAGAAAAGAATATCAGAGTTATTAGTGATAATTCAGCTCTGATTGTGAAACAAGAGTTTCACACACTCATAATTTTTTTTCTCCTCAAAATAATGTTTTTTTCTTGTTCACCTTTTCTTTATCGTTATTGCCTTTCTTTATATTCCCTCACTAGATCTCAGGGGTAGTGGACTGCTGGTTCTTCAACCTGCAGTGCAACTAATTTTTACATAAATGTGACTTTTTTTTACCTATTTCGTAGGGCCCCTTGCCATCAGGCAGCCACATTCCGATTTCAAAGATACTCTCTTTATACAGTGGAAACCATATAACAGGCCAGGTAATAACAGGGATCCGGTAATATCAGGGATTTTTTAAATCCCTGATTTTTCCTTCTTTTTGTCTCTATTAAAAGTTATCGGCAATAACAGGGCCCCATCAGAGCCCAACCGGTTATAGCAGGGACAAAGGCTTGTTAACAATGTGTAAAAAGTAGGCCCTAAGAGAGAGAGAGAGAGAGTAACGCAGTGATGGAGCAAGCCCATGTAAGCCATGCCACTGCAAGCACACGCAGCTTGTGAAGCGAGAGAGGGCTGCGGTGTGCTGCAGACCTCGATCTAGCCCGAAACCTAGCAACACGCACGCGTAATGTGTCTACTGTCACCAACGATGTCGAGCGCAAGAGACGATGCCTTTCAATTGACAAAAAAATATGAAATAATCCAGGCTGTTGACAAAAAGCAAGCTCCACTGGCAGAGATTTGTCGTCAGTTCGACATTCCACAAGGGTCGATTCACACCATTATCAAGGATAGAGAGAAGATAGTGGCAGCATACTCCAATGGAAAATTTCCTCTGAATCGAAAGAAGATGAGACTACCTGATGCAGATGCTGTGGACCAAGCTCTTCTGATGTGGTTTAAGGAGGCACTGAGAAAGTTGGTGCCAAAACCCCTGTTCGTGGGTACTTGTGGCAAAGGAAACTACCAATGAATAAGTACAGCTGGATTAGTCCACAAATGCTTACTTTCCTTGCATTTCTGATTTAACAGGGATCAGATATAACAGGACATTTTCTCTACTCCCACCATCCGTGTTATATCAGGTTTCCACTGTATGTTTTTAAATACCAGCAGTTTAATAGAGTATTTTCAGTTTTGGTAGGAATTGATTTTGAATTTTGACTGTGTGGTAGCCAAATATTACTCTTTCTTATTTTAGGACCATTTTAGTAAAGGATCTTTATTAATGTGTGCTGCTACTTACACACAGGTCCTCAGAGATTTTTCACCCAAAAAGGTTAAGTGTGTATGATCTTGCCTACCCTAAGATCAGGGGTATGACTGAAAGACAGCGGTAAGATAGAGATTGGAGTAGCAGTAGAAAGAGTCATGAGTAAAGGAGAAAGTTGAGATGAAGAACATGACAAGAGAACAGGAAAGGGGGTGAAAGGAGAAAATTTTGGAGAATAAAATATTTCCATTGCTGTCAGCTTTTGAAACCAGGATCTTTTGAATTTAGTGGCCGGTGGCCAACTTCATACCTCTAGACAACGAGAGCCCCTTCTTTTACGTATTATAAAACCATTTTTCTTCTTTCTTTCACAGGATCATCTTTGGAGAGTATAACCGTTATGTAAAATATGAGTGTTACATCCATCAAGGAGTTCACTTTTCGTGACCTTGCAACCTCTGAAAGTTTGTCTGTGAGAATACCTGAGGTAAAAAAGCTTATTGGTATGGAGAAAATTTCTTGGCCATTTATGTTGAGCAATTGAGCTGGGTCTCACTTTTTCAAACGGTTTGGCAAAAAGGTGTTATTTTTTCCCCTTTATGTTCAGAGAGACACAAATGCATGATTGAAATAAAGCCTGCTAGTGTTTCATTTGAAATTTCTTAAGGAACAGAGTGTACAGTAAACCCTCGCATTCACTGTCATCAGACTCCACAATACTTCTGAAGGAGAAGGAGTCTTCAGGTTTTGTTTTATGAACTCGCATTATGTGAACCCTGACATAAACTGTATGATGAACTCGCATTATGTGAACCCTGACATAAACTGTATGATATATATATATATATGATAAATTTGTTGGATACAAAGTTCACTGTACTTTCTAAAGAAGCAGGAAATGAAAAGATGGCTGAAACACTTGGTATTTTTAAAGAAAATGATGAATTTAATTTAGCTGGATAAGAATAAAACAAACAAAAAATACTGTCGAACCTGCTCTAAAAGGCCACCTGTACTATTCAATCACTTGTACAAACAGCCACTACCCATTTCCCTCCTTTTGTGTGTTTTTTACCTTATAATGACTCTGACCAAAATGTCCACCTGTCAAAGATAGCCACTTTTCACCTCGACAATGGGTGGGTGTCTTATACAATTTCGACTGTACTGTACATATTCATGTTTGATAGTCACAGACTGTGCTTTACTCAATTCCGTGAGATTTTTTAAAGTCTGTGCCTGTATTTGTATGTCTTTGTTTGAAGTTATTTAAATTGTTTAAAATCTTTGTATACTTTGAAGAGCTGAAGAACTCTTCAAAAATTTGGTTTTCCAGTTGTGTTTTCTATCTCTGTATAATTTAAATTTGCTGATGCTCTCTTGTATGCAGGTGGTTGATGCTTCCTATGGGCTATACGTGTGGCCATCTGCCCCTGTCCTGGCACAGTACACCTGGCTCCACAGACACAAAGTAAGAGGCAAGTCTGTTCTGGAGGTGAGTTGCGGTACAGTAGTCTCCACGTAAACGCCCGGTGCTCGGGAGGGCTCCTTAGCTTTCTTAATACGGAGAGTGCATTTACATGAACCTTTGCAAAGGGAGGAAGGGACACAGTCATCTCAATTCCTTATTACTCTAGTGGTCTCCCTTGGAGGGAGGGGGTCATTTTGACCGATAATGTGACGATTCGCGACTGTTTTGTGAAGGATTCCCCGACTGGGGTTAAGAATAGAAAGGAGTTGAAAGGGAGGAGGGGGTGAGAAAGACAGACTCGATGTAGCCTAATGAATGCAGTATAAAATGTTGGGAACACCCCCTCATGCTGAACAAAGAGAGTCCGCTCTTGGACTGTTTTGTATTGCATTTTCCTCAAGCAGGTGTTCCTGGATCATGGTTGCCCTGTTGTATGGACATGTCGTCGCCTCAGAACTATTTAGTCCAAAGTGCACTCTTTACTTAAGTACGCTTTGGACAAAATAGTTCTGAAGCGATGATGTCTCTGACTGGCCTGTCTTTCATTTCCTGTACATATATTTAATATATGTATATTCATCCCATTGTGAACTGTCCTGATTTTAAAAAAGTATGACCTGTTCCCATCTGTCAAGCTAGTGATGCAGCAGCTGCCAAAGTCACTTGGACTGAAACTTAATACAGTAGTCTCCGCCTAAACGCACGGTGCTCGGGAGGGCTCTTCAGCGTGTGTTTATACGGAGCGTGCGTTAACATGAACCTTTGCAAAGGGAGGAAGGGACGCAGTCATTTCATTGCTTTGATATTCTAATTCTAGTGACCTCCCTTTGGGGTGAGGGTCAATTTTTGCCGATAATGTGACGACACGTGACTGTATTGTGAAGGATTCCCCGACTGCGTTATGACATTATGACTACAAAGGTGTTGAATGGAGGGGGGGGGGGTAGAAAGACAGCCCCAATGTAAATTAATGTAATGAATATGCACTATAAAACGTCAAGAGGAAACTGTTGGAGATAGTCATAGATCTAGTCATAGAGATGACGGCACGGCCACGTGGCTTTCCAAGCAACCACCCCCTGACCGTAAATTCACGGACGACATCAGAATCATAGATCTCTACATTCAGAGAAACATTTCTCTTCTGATTCGTTGAACAAGTACGTTATAAGAATACATATAAGTTCTTCGAGCGCAACTGATTAGGCTTACTTGGCTAATCTTAAACCCCATTGAGGCCTATCTAGTGTTTTACTGCATTCACGCGTGTTGTGCGTCAGGCCTAGGTTTAACTAAACATTACACGCAGTCACCCAAACACCAGTCAGAAACCTTCTCTCAAAGATGCATTTCCAGTGACCAATCAAAAAACAGTTCAATCCCCCAACCGCGCTCCCCCCCCCACTCCCCGACCAGCCCTAGACCGAGAACCAGACCTATGTCTCTCTGGAAAGTTGAGTGTGAAAACGTCCATCACTCTCTTAGTCTTTGTTCCGCGTGAGGGGCACTCTCACCCAGTTTTCTTGGCTTGTCTATGCAAGCTGTGCAGGTTTTAGTGAAAATTTCCCCTTCTCAAGCTTAACCTGTCGGCGTGTTTCGCGGATCGGAGCGTGCGTTTAGAGAGAGTGACCGTGCGTTTGTACGTCTAAATTATATAGTAAAAAACCCATCAGATGATGAAAGCGTGCGTTTGAGCGGAGTGTGCTTTTGTATGGTGTGCGTTAAGGCGGAGACTACTGTAATTGTCTTCTCATCATAAAAGAAGATTTTTTTAAAATCCATCTGTTCAGCTGTCCTGTGTCCTATACCAACCTGTCAACATTTTTTCTACTTTTGAATCCACATTAAGCCCAAATCTGTAGAAGGGTCGGGGTAGTCTGAGTGGTGAGGTCTGTCATGGTAGTCCCCTGGGTATGGACATTTTTTCCCCTCAAATTTGGAAGACCAATAAATACAGAGAGAGCATCTATGAAAATAGGAACTTTCATTTGGTTCTGCGCACACTGTCTGCTATCTTCTTTACTGCTGTCCCAGTTGTCTCTCCCTCTACCCTAAAGTTGGTAGAGTACTTGCCTGTTGCTACTTTTAACTGGGCTGCCTCCTTGATTTTCCATGCGACATCAGTAACAGACCCACCAGTGTAAGCTTCTGTTAGGGTAGTTGGAGCTGATGATTTCAAGGGTAAGCACCATAAATAACCTCTCTTTGTCAGTTTGTGAGGCCTCTGCATGTATGCTTGATGCCTCAAGTCTCAGGGTGAATTTCAGGGTACTCCTTCCATTGGAATTTCTGTAATGACTGGAGGGATTGCTTTTCTGTTGCTGTCCAACTACTCTGCATGTCTATCAAAATTAACCCTTCTTCTCTGATACGGTAAGGCTTGGTCTGCTCTGGAGAGTTGCTTTTAGTGGTTGGTTTACGCATTTGTTCATTGTATGGTCCTTTTATCTCTTAAATTTTTGGCCTGTGTTGTGATCTTACTGTCCCTTCTATCTTCCAAGAGTGGGAATCCTCTGAAGCTTTCAAGAGTGTATAGGTGTAACGGGCATAGCTCTGGTCATTCTTAATGTCTGACTTAGCTCTCTTGTCTGCTTTGTCACTTTTGATCTGGTTTCTGTTGAGTTTGCTGCCATTCCAAATTCGATAAACATTCTGAACATGTTGTTTTTTTCTGTCATAAAGTACTACAAGTTAGAGTGGGGCGAGCGGACGGACGGGTTCGTTACTCGTGGACTCAGTCAGAGTGAGCGGGTAACGGACGGCCATGAGAGCGAACAGCAAACCTCAAGACAGTTCGGTTTTTTTGGGTCCGCTCCACAATTTGACTCTCTCAGCGAGCGGACTGCGGACCTCAAGCCTCAAGTCAGTTCGTTTTTTGGGTCCGCTCCACAATTTTATTCACTGGGCGGGCAGGCAAACGGACGAACTCTAGAAGACGAGATACTCGACGCGAGGTTAGGCCCATGGTCTATTGTTTGTTAATTAGGCCTAATGTTTCAAACCACTAGTATAGGGCGCTAATCTGTGGCAACCGGGTGTGTTCACTTTACTCTGTGCTTATTTTGTTGATCAATTTTTGTATAACAGCATGGGCCGGGAACACAAGACAACAAGATAAAGAAAAATTAAATCGGCTAATACAGAAAGCATGTAAAATTTCAACATCTTCATTCCTCTACTTGGATGAATTGTACATAACAGCTTGCACTAAGAAAATTAATTCCATCTTTTTAGACAACAAACATCCCTTGTTCCCTCAAATAAAAACATCAGTCAGAAGTAAAAGACCTAGGCTTCTGATCTGTAACAAAGAAAGATACAGAAGGTCATTTTTACCATCATCTATCAAAATGCTTCCATCTTAACCATCTTGATAAGTATACTTACGACCTTAGAGCATGCATCAAAATAACATTGAGTGTGTATCTAGCTTACGATTATTATTGTTTATATTGCTGCTCATTTATATTATGCATGTGATTGTAAGCCTACTTGTGTGTGCATATGTGTGTGTGTGTGTGTGTGTGTTTGTGTGTGTGTGTGTGTACACATGGTGGAACACCAAACCAATGTGCCAGGATCTGGACAATAAAGATGTATCTTATCTTATCTTAGTAGCGGTGCCAAAGGGAGTAAGAGAGGCTGGTGACGTGGTACTTTGTGTATAACCTTTCACCTCATGCGTGGGGCACACTGTGTACGTTCCATTCCAATTATCGCAAAGGCGGGGGGGGGGGGGGGGGGGGGAGAGAATTTCCGCCATAAACGCCTAGCTACAATGTGAGGCAGAAGGGTGACTTTTTAAATTATTATTTTTGGGGGGGCGGGGGGTTGTAAGTTGTATGCAATGGAAGGGCTCGCTCCCGTCCGTCTGTCCGCCCACTCGAATGCATGGAGTCTCTCGGTCTGCCCGTCCGCTCGATTGCGGGTAGTGTCAGCAAGTAGTTCATTACTCGCGGACGCTAATTTTGCAAGCCCGACCCAACCCTACTACAAGTACAATAACTTAGGGTGTATGAAATTTTAAATTCAACAAAGTTTTATTTAAAAAAACAAAACAAAAGTAAAACATTGTCAATTTCAAGTTCTCAAGAACCTTGACCTTCTTTGTTTTTTGTGTTTTTTTGGTGTTTTTTTCTGTTTTGGGTTTTGGGGGGTTTTTTGTAAATGTTTAACGGCGCTCACAACTGCATAAGGTCATTTGAGTGCGCAGAACACATTAAGTATTAAGCATTTTCAGTATGGTTGGAGTTAATTTTGAATTTTGCCAGGGTGGTGGCCAAAGCCTTCTCTTATCGATTTTAGGACCACCAAGGGTTTAAATGTGCGCAACTTGCACACTGGACCTCCGAGATTTTTTTGTGCCCTTATCCGAGAAGGCTAAGTGTCAGATATTACCTACCCTAAGATCAGGGGTGTGACTGAAAGACAGCAGTAAGAAGGAGCCAGTTAGTAGCAGTAGAAAGGCTGCAGAAAGAGTCAGGAGCCCAGAGGGGGGGGGGGGGGGGCAGAAAATTTTCCATTGCTGCAGAATTCGAACCCGAGACGTATTATTATTTGTTAAAGGAAAGATGAACACTGTACCTCTAGACCACGAGAGCTCCCGACTTTCTTAGTGACAAAGGGAAAAAATGTTGTATAAAATGTCATGTCTGTAGCATCAATTGGGCCTCATGTATGTATACAGCAGTCTGATTAAACAAAAATCTGCAGGACCACCCGATATTCTTCGGTTTAGCGATGTTTTCAATATCCGTGTACAGTTTAAGGAGACGCCACTGTATAGTTGTATTGTAGTTGTTTATATTATATTTCTACAAATCCTATGTCCTTGCAAATGAACAAAACTGATGGATAGTATATGTTGTCTTGGGCAGACTTTATTACCTGTGTCCTCATTTCTCAAATCATAAAAATCATTTTTCGTCTAGATTGGAGCTGGCACTGGCCTGCCGGGGATTGTAGCAGCTAAATGCGGTGCACGTGTCACGCTGAGTGACTCAGTAGCTCTTCCACAGTGCAGGGACAGGTGCAGATCAAGTGCAGAAGCAAATGGCTTGTCAGATGTTTCTGTGATGGGTATTACGTGGGGATTTATCTCCCCTGACCTTATGGACCTCCCGAGCCTGGACCTCATCTTGGCCTCCGACTGCTTTTATGATACTAAAGGTGAAGATGACAGGGACATTTGTTTCTCAAACAGCTTCTTTGTGATCATTTGTGTTGTGTTATTGTTCGGGTGTGACAATTTTTATTTTATGATACCATTTGTGTGTTGGACTTTTTGTTATGGGTGTTGGCAAGTGCTCTTGTATGGTTTGCTCCTTTTTTCCGGTCAAATATTTATCGTCCTTATCTCTACTTCTTTTTTGTGTTTGTTACTCTCTCATAACACCTCTAATCTTTGGCACTTAAATGACCAAATTGTGTTGCAAGTGCCTTAACGCTCATTCTCAGAACAAAATACTTTTTCGGTGCAGGCACTTTCTGCTACTTTACTACCCTTCCATTGTCTCTGCCCATCATGATTTTGTCACAGCACAGTGTGATCATTTTCATGTCAACATGCTTCTCATTCACTATAACACACAAACAGTACTGTCTCTGTCTCATTTTTTTTATTTAACTATTTGTGTATTGTTGTTTGTGTGTGACAGTTCTATGGTGCTGTTATGTGTAAGCATTTTAAATGTAATAGATTCTGCCTCAAGTGTAATAGTTTTTTGGTAAAATTTATGTGCATCAATCAGTGTGTTTTAGTTTATGTTTGTCGTTTGTATGTGACTGTTCCCTGTATAAAGTATAAGTTTGACAGGTTGTTTTTGGTAATATCAGTGTGACATCTATATTTTTATAGTTTTTGTGGGGCTGTTTGTGTGTTACATATTCCCTGTGGTTCTTTGTGGATTAAAGTTAGAATATATGACAATTTAGATGTAGTGATGTATACCATTTTTTGAGTAGCAATTTATGTTATTGTTTGTTGAAATATATGACATGGGTGCCCTTTAAGTTTAATTCACATTCGACAGGTCTGGACATGTAGCGCCTCTGTAGCCATATTTGGCTCACAATAAAAAGATCATGGCTTGCACCAGTCTGATATTAATTTGTTGCTTCAACAGATTTTGAAGATGTAGTGATGACTCTGTCTTGCCTATTGCATCAGAACCCACATGCTGAGGTGTGGTGTGCGTACCAAGTGAGAAGGTAAGCATCTACCAGTCAGCGTATGATGGGCTTAACACCTCACTACCTTAGAATTACAAAGTTCTATCTGCTCAGTACCTAGTTTTGAGAAATTTAACATTAAAAATTTTGAGTTTCACAACATGTCGAGCTTTTTTTAAAGCAGTTCTTGAAACATCTTGGTAACGGCTCCGAATAATCTTACAATTTTGATAGAGCAGGAAGAACATTTGGATTCCTGACTTCGTGGTCTTAGTAACTCAAAATAGCCAAAAATGTCAGATAGAACTTTGTAATTCTGAGCTAGCAACCGAACCTGTGTATAGCATAGCATGCCTGCATATGCACTGTATAAAATATTTTATTTGTTTTAAAGCTCTGTACCACTACCAGTACAGTAGGATTTTCCATTAATCCTGACCTAGTTTGTACATCTTCAACTATTCAGCTAAAGAACTGTTCATGAACAACATTGACTTATAACTTATAGTCCAAATGTCTGAACTGTAGTCTTGCAAAATAATGAGCACTGTTTGGATTCCCCTTTACAAAAGCATTATGACCTCTTTAGCATAATTTTTTATATGGACTGTGATTTGACTGATTGTTTCACCCGCCCTCCCCCCCTCAACACATGTTAGATGATTAATAGGTTGACTGCTGTCAACACTGCGTGAGACACTCTTTTCCAGGAAAAAGACAGAAATAATCTACAGAATAGAGAGGAATTCTCATCTTTTGCATGCAGGGGTAAAGAGCATAACCATTTACCTGACATTGGTATATTTGAATCAATGGGAAAGTCCCCAAGTTTTCAGACAAATGGGGCCCCTCTTATCAAGTAATTATGTTTGTGATTATCGTCATTAAGTGCCTGATCTGGGACAGATATTGGCTATCTTGATTCTCCATTCATTCGTTTGCTTGGATGTTCTCAAAAAAGCAATGTTATCCAGATCTTTCCTCGTTACCCATCTGTTTAGGTTCTCCAAGTAGGTTTCTCTGCTGAGTCTACCGCTGCCTCATTTGTTTTAAGTTACATAATACTGTTACACATCTCTGCTACCAGATACCTGTGTTTCTTTCAGTGACCATAAAGACTTTACTCGTGCATATTTTTCTCCCTCAGCCCATCCAAAACCATAGAGCTTCTCTTGTCCAAGTGGAAGCTACGGGGAGAGCAAGTGCCTTTACCAGATATGACCACCGTCCAGTGCTCTGTGACTTCCCATGCCCAACAGGAAGTGCTTCTGTTTGCGTTGCGCTTGAATACAGCAGCTGCCCTTGAAGACGCCCTCTCCTGAGTCTGATGACAGGATTTTGGAAAGTCAAAGTAACGTTGAAGTTAACAGTTATGTGTTCCTCTGTGGCTGAAAGCTAATACAGCTTCACGGGAACTCCTTCGTTTGCCAGTCAATATATTTTAGATCATTTGACCCCCAAAGGGTCTGTCCTTTGCACACTCAGTTCCTGCTGAAGGTCAAGAACTCTTTTGCCGCTGGGTCACCTGAAAATAATAACCTTTGCTGAGCCCTTAGTGAGGAGGTGAGAAACTGCTTGTCATTGAATCAGGGCCGCCAAGTTAGGAAAAATTACTCGAGGGACACATCGGACTTCTCAGGGCTACATGACTTATAAGACTTAACCCCCC
>NW_004797506.1:95219-98248 GCF_000002075.1 Aplysia californica
ATTTGTTTTTTTTTTAAATTCAGCCAGCTGAAGAGGGACTCACAGAGTGGTTCGAGATAACATCCGGAGTAAGACAAGGTTGTGTCCTATCACCACTACTATTTATCATATATATGGATAGAATTACAAAAGAGGCCAACACAGAACCAGACGCCCTTAATGAATTACTCTTCACTGATGACCAAAGCCTAGCACTAGCACACAAAGATGAACGAAGTCTCCAACACCACACCACCAGATTAAACAAAGAATGTAACAACTACAACATGAAGATCAACATCAACAAAACAGAGACAATGAAAGTAAGCAGAAAGCCAGAACCTTTCAGGATACACATCAAAAACAGCAGTCTCAGACAGGTCAAAAAATTTAAGTACATCGGAAGTATATTCACATAGGATGAGCGACTGAACAGAGAAATTGAAACCCGAGTACAAAAGGCCAATAATGTTAGTTACCAGCTTACTTCACTACTGAGACATCTTAACATCCCCACGACAACAAAACTCAAAATGATCAACACCATATTCATCCTAACGCTCACTTATCAATGCCAAACATGGACCACAAACAAGACATTATTAGAGCAAAGAATTACAACATGTGAAATGCGATGCCTTAGAAAAGCAGTAAAAAAGACCAGGCGAGACAAAATTAGAAACTCAGTACGGTAATCCGAGAAAGGGTTGGGCACAAATGATGTCATGCATCACATCCAACACCAAAGAATCAAATGGTTCGGACATCTCCTACGATTACCAAAACACCATCCAACACAATGTGCCTACATCCAAAAATTCAATGGCAACAAGGCTAGAGGGCGACTGAGAAAGACCTGAATAGATGGAGTCAGGGAAACATTAACCACCCACGGCATCCCCCTGACCCAAGCTCTGCGGGTGGCCTCAGAGAGACGTCTCTTTCTTCCCGCAACACCCAAAAGGGTATAAGCGGCGGATAAAAGTAAAAGTAAAGTAAGGAGAGCAGATTCTAGAACTGAGCAAAAATGGAGGGGGGGGGGGGGGGGAATAATAATAATGGTGGACTTACTTTCTAGTCATTAATTTGCTACTGCCACGGCTGTTGCAGACTTGCATGCTTTCTGTACACTTGCTGAGGGATCTCTCATAAAACACTCTTGTGTATTTTGTTTCAAGATGAGAAGACTTTGCAGGGTATCAACAGACGTAGAACTGCGAAAGTCTGTCCTGTTCACTCTAACAAGACTGAAAATTCTTTCACTGCTAGCATTGCTGTGGAGTATGGAAAGTCCCTGAGACTAGAAGTAGAACCAATCATAAGGTTGTTTACATCCTCAATGTTGTAAGCTGATGAATAATCAACATCGGAGACAAGCTTTCCCCTCAGCCCACATGGCTTGACAAACATTAGCATGAGGTCTTTAATAAGTCCTGATAAGAGTCTGTGTTGTCTGTGAATGAGAGGGGCCTCTTGTTGGAAGAGCTGATTTGCTCTGTCAAAAACTGGAATGACATATGCCAGGTAGAGGACACACATCTTCATTGTCCTTGATTTTAAGGTTTTTTTTTACATTTTACTTTCTGCTGCCCCCATCTTCTCTAGCTCCAATTGATCCTGCTTCCTCCTTATCCTCTCTATATTCAGCTTTGAAGAACAGCAGCAAAGGCTCCCATTGTGCTATAACCCACTTGCATGTTGCTCCAAGGGAGAGCCATCTAGTGGGGCAGTGATTTTGCACTTCGGTTACAGGTGTTTCACATTCTTG
The DNA here is from genome assembly GCF_000002075.1 of Aplysia californica. Taxonomy (NCBI): domain Eukaryota; kingdom Metazoa; phylum Mollusca; class Gastropoda; order Aplysiida; family Aplysiidae; genus Aplysia; species Aplysia californica. Next base: position 96,967 of record NW_004797506.1, read on the forward strand.
TTGAAAGTCCTTCAATGTCTTTTTCCGGTTAGCACTTTTGTCTACATAAAAATAGATGTCAACAAAAAAGTCATTGACGTTTATGATGGGGAGTTGTTTATTTGCCCATTCTGCAGCCAAATGAGAGATTCTCGAGAGTTTCTAGCACAGAATTAGAGATGCTGTTTTCCCTGGAGTACAGCTCTGAGTAGTGTTCCACCCATCTCTCCATCTGCTTTCCTTTGTCTGTGATTCTTTCACCTGATGCAGATTTTAGCGGCCCTGTTTTGCTCTGTGTTGGGCTGACAGCTTTTTTAATTCCATCGTAGACACCATGGATATTGCCTGCATCGGCTGCAGTCTGGATGCTCTCAGACAACTTTAGCCAGTAGTTATTCACACATCGTCTGGCTGTTTTCTGGATGGTGCTTCTGGCTGTTCTCAAAGCTTACAGTGTTGAATGAGAGAGGCTGCGTTTGTGTTTCAGAAGTGCCACACGCATTTTCTCGATGACAGCATTCAGCTCGCCTCAGTTGGCTTCAAACCAGTCGTGTGTCTTGCCTTGTTTCTTCCCAACGGCTGACAGGGCAGCGCCATGGAGAGTGTCTCTAGGGTGATTCCATCTCTGTTGGGCATCGCCCTCTGGGGGATGGGCAAGGAAGGTGTCCTTCAGACTGTTTATGTACACTTCAGCTCTATCTGAGTGTAGAGTTTTGCTGGCATCGATGAGCACTTTTCCTGGAGGCTTACAGTGATACATCTTTTTTGGCTGAAGTCTGATCTTGCAGTAGACCAGGGAGTGGTCAGTGTCGGAATCTGCGCTCTGGTAAAAATGTGTGAAGAGCACATTCCTGAGGTGACGGCGTCTGGTGATGACCAGGTCGAGCTGGTGCCAGAGTTTGGAGCGGGAGTGTCTCCTGGAGATTTAGTGCTGAGGTTTCGTCTGGAAGTAAGAGTTCGTAACGCACACAGGGTGTCCAGCAATATCCTACCTTAAAAAATCCTACCACCTGATACAAAAATCCTACCAACATTCAACACACTAATTTAACGTTACGCAACAGGCTATAAATGAAATGTGGGTATGACTTACCAAAAACATCATCAGAATTTTTGCCAAGTTGTGATCAGCGCCTAGCAGGCAGCAGTGCAACTTGCTCTGTATGAATGTGACAATTTTCTTTGTTTTCAAGAGGATTGATGTATTTTCAATATCCGATTATTGCAATGCTTTACTAGCTAACTTACCAAATACCTCTCTTCACAAGTTACAACGTTTTCAAAATCATGCTGCTAGGCTTGT
>NW_004797506.1:98348-140454 GCF_000002075.1 Aplysia californica
ACTGGTAGTAGTGGGATCGCTATTCGACCTGTCGTGGTCTGATGTGTCATTCGCTAGATCCGCGTTCACATCTTGAGCAGGAGATTTACTTTCTTGTTTCTCAAGGTTATCGAATCTTTTGTAATGCACTGTCCGAAAACGTTGATGAATTATTTTCAAATTGTCTGAAGATTCTAGCCGTTTCCTGATCAAAACAGTCACCAGCAAGACGAGAGGATTTTTTTCAAGCCACCGACAGCTCTATCCTCCCACTGCAGTTCTGTGGTCACAGTTCATTGATTTGATCAAATTGTAATTGAAAACTAGATAACTGATGGAGTATCTTAGAAATGTCTTCCTTCTCAGCCATTGGCAATAAGGGTAGAATAGATCTATACCAGACTCTGTAAAATTTACTAGATCTAGATCTACATGTTTATTTCATACTTGGTCTTGTGGGTATCACACAGCAAACCAGGGCCAGGCCGGCTGGTAAGCTTAGAATAGATCTAGATAGTCAAGTATTTTGAAAATTCAAAACGTCATAGATCTACTTATCACTCTAATGTTAAATCAACACTGGTGTATAAACTGTCCGTTTGGAATGATAAATCTAGGTTTCGTTCAAGTTTTACTGATGAAACAAATCAAATTGTATGAAATAAATATCTGAGATTCATAATGGTGGCCGCTTTGTGAAGGTGCACAATAGCAAGTTAATAAATAAAGTTCCGCCAAAAATATAGTGCTTATCGGTAACAAAAATTTCCCATTCTGAAAGGTAATCACAGTAAGCTGGCGCTAGATCTACTAAACAAGTGAGGTCCCGGTAGAAATTTTTTTTTTTTTAAAGAGAGAGAGGGATTATTTAAGATCCAGATTTGAAAAATAGATCTAAATGTTTTATTTAAATAGACCTAGATCTACTAGACATGTATATATGACCAAATCTAACTATGTAAACTAGATCTATTATAGTAGGCAATACTCAATTAGGTATAGAGTCTATAGGTTTAGCGCCAAGGCAGCCAAGCGATTCGAGTTCGAGTTAGACGCTTTGCTCAAAGGTAGGCCTAATCCCTAGCCTAAACTAAAACTGTTTCGTTGACTATTATTTCGATTAAAATCTGTGAAAGATAATGGGTTAGATCTACTTGAAAAAATAGGAAACCTCATTTGTTCAGTAGACTTATAAACAAATTAAATGTAGATCTAGATCCAGTAATATGACTCCTTTATCACAAAACACGTGTGGCAGCTGAGAGTCAGCTGAGACTTTCTTCCCACTCAGAGACAATGGCGGACTTAGGCTAGTTCCGCGCAGACTAAGTATCGGTAGACGGGCAAAATAATTTTACTGAAATGCAGTGTCGATTCTTACAACAGTTTCATAGCAATAAATAAGTAATCAGCCCTTTTAATATCGTAAACGATCTAACCCAGTGTCGAAAAGAACATACTTTCCTTTGTACATTTTTTCATTCGTTATTTCGCATTTTACGGGTACATTGTTATACTTCTCGCGATTTCCGACCGCGATTGCTCTTCTCCGACCAAAATCCGACTAATCCGACCTTCCCTTCCCTAACTCTTTAACAGTAACAGCACCACAGTAACCCCTCTCCTCCCTTTCACTCACTCCCCCCCCCCTTTCCTTTGTGCAACAACATTTTTATGTACAGTTTAATGTTCTTTTTTCAAAGCCTCAGTCAGTTTTTCCACCTACATTCTTATGCACTACTGACAACCGTGAAATAAGTCAACATTTTTGTTGCAGTAAAGCTATTGTTCTGTTGTTTTATTTGAATTGTTCCTGATGAAGCCCCAATTGGTGAAATGTTGAGCAACATTATGTAGAATTCAATTTTTTTCTTCTAAACTACATGCAAGTCTCCATGTACTTTTTTCCTACCATGCAGTAATGAAAATGGTCTTCAACTTCAATCCATGTACGACTTCACCCTTTAGGAGTCTTATCAAATTGTCAATGTTTGTGTGAGAATGTGAAAATGACTGGACTGGCTCAACAAGGTGACTGCTCATATGGGAAATTGATTCATTTGTGTACATAAAATTATTTTTGGTCCAAGTTTTAATTTAATTTGAATTGACTGTTATAAACTTATTGTTTGCCTTTGCTATGCTTTTGAAATAGTAATTCAAGGGATATAATAAATGTGATAACAAGTTCAATTGTTTCTTTTATTTTTTAAATCTGGAAGCACTTTTTCTCCAGAGAGAATGAAATGTCTGTCTATTGAGATAAAATTCAGGAAAGTTACCGCTGTCTCTATACAGTAGTCTCCACCTAAGATCCCGGTGCTCGGGAGCAAGGAAAATGCGGGATCTTAGCAGACACACGAAGGTGAGGTTCCAGGGTGGCCCATGTTCAGGCCCACAACCAGTATAAATGGTCTCACTTTACGCTAAAATGTACTGGCATGACCTCTGGATGGTTATATGACTTATGACGAATAAAGAGTGGTCAACCTCGGTGACCAATCACAGTGGTATGAGTAATGCCATTTTCACTTATTTTCCTATCGTGAGTCTCAAGATCTACACTTATCCAGTTGCTACTCCCATTTACCTGTCCAAAAAGTATAGCTCTAGCTTTCCATCTCTGACCGAGTTCCCCCGCCTTTGTTGTTACAGACCATTGTGTTTTGACCACATCAGTCAAAATTCAGTCTGTCTCGCTAATTCAGGAGTGGGGGCAACTGTTGCAAACGTCAGGGAAGAGTTCACACTTCAATGTGATTCCACCTAGAGCGAACATTTAGGCCCTACCCACCCAGCATATGATGTAAGTTTAGGTGGAGAGCTCAACTGCTCAACGAGTTCACACCTCAGTATGAGGGCATCTGGGGTAAACTTTGTACTGTTACATCGAGATTTACAACAGACATTTGATCACATCCACAAGAGTGGCTAATCTGTGACACAACGGGCAGTTCAGTGATCGCAAATTTTCACTCTTGGTTGATGTGCTTTGCTCATCTGGGTTTTTGTTTCATAAATTATTATCTTAAATGCAGGATCTTAGCCGAATGCAGTCCCTCAGAGTCAAAGCAGAATCTTAGGGGTGACTTTTGAATAGTAAAAATCCTGTTTTCTTAAAACAGCGGGATCTTACCGGCAGAGACTACTGTATAATATTATAATACACCAGATAGGCTTTAGCAGTTTGTTGAAGACGGCTTTTCCTAGAGTTTGTGCCTTTGTTATACTTTTGGAATAATTTTTTTATGTTTGTGTGTTGTCCAGGGATCCACAGCATTATCCGACAGACGCTGTCATAGGTTGTTGGCAGATGCCTCCTGCTGGACTAGTTATTTCATGGGGTCCTAGATTGCTCAGATAAGAATCATTTTGACGGGAGGTATACATTTAGTCGGTCAATGGATATTATAATAAAGAAGAAAAGGGATTCATCTCCTTCCCTTGAGTCCAAGGTTTCATGTCATCTTCTTATGTCACAAGATGTGAAAAAACAATTTTTCATGTATGTGGTTTATGCCCTCATCGACACTATTTAGGTCATTTAGAAGGCAGGCTAAAAGAGATACAGTGCCCCAACAGAAAGACTGAGATACCCGATAAAAATTTTCACCAGGAATCAAACGTAGGTCTTCTGCGTGCGACTGCGAAGCACCGAACTGCTGTACCACAGAACACTGACAAAAAAGGAGCAGATGATAAAAGAGCAGTCTCGAACATGTTTTTGCACCTCTAGAAACTGCATTGATTGTTGCTCTCATTTTTTTAAATAGGCGTCACTTTTTTAAAATCATGGTTGAATGTTCCCACAAGGAACTGTAAGATTCCATGTCTCCCAACTTTTATGGTATCTTACAGATGTATACCTAGTCATCCAATCTTTTGTAATGAGCAGTTGTAGGTTCAACTGTAGGAGGAGTGGGGAAGCATTATGCTGATGATTTTGTCAAGTACACAACATTCAAATTAGACCCATCAAGTTATTTCAGGATTAAAACATCTGTCCTTTCAACTTTCAATAGCGCATGTGGGAGCTTTTTTGCTAGGTTCCACTTCCAGTCACATGTCTTGTCCAATAGCTACACTGGTTTGTGGTAAACACGGATCAAAAAGGAACGAAAATTTGGTGTGGGTGGATGGCGGGTGCTCTTGTGTGGTTTGCTTCTTCTTTCCTATCAAACATCTATCGTCTTTACCTCTGCCCTTCCTTTTTTGTACTTGTTACTCTCTTGTACCACCTCTAATCAGATCTTCAGCACTTATATGACCGTATTGTGTTGCAAGTGCCCTAAAACACTTACTAAAACTTTTTTTTTTAATTTGGTAGGGAGAAGCAAATGTGGAGTTACTCGTGTATATACTAGCCTACATCTATAGTTGGGGGAACATACTAGATTGTGACTGAGGATCTCGTCTAGACTTGCTCCTCAGCCTGCAATCCATGGTGAATCAAAATAATCAGCACCAATAGGGTGAGCTGTTGATGAGAAGCTACTGTCAGTATTTCAGTGAAGAAAGACTCTTATCTGCATAATACAGTATAACACGGATAGCTCGACTTCGTTGGGACCGGCCTCGGTAGTTCGAGGGATATCCTACAAAGATAAAGAGAAGAAAGAAAAATCAAAACCGCAGGCACAGTTCGACGGAAGCATTATTTCGAGTCTTCTGTGTTTAACCTATCCGTGTTTTACTGTATTTACAAACCTAAGAGCTTTGATGTCAAGTTACTGTGGCTTCACTTAGTGCAGTTACTTCTAGTCTAGAGAGTACAAGAGTTTTCATAAACAGATTTAAAAACGCTTGTAGTTTTAAAAGACACGAAAAAACCCAAATACCCTGCTAAACGGACATTTCAGTTTATTTTGTAGTAACTTTGTTTTGACCTGAACATCATACATTGTACATTTGTACATGTCGTTGGAGTTGCAAGCAATCCACTTAAGTCAGTTTGGGTACTTTTTACACCAGAGACAAGAATCTAGTTTTTATAGTGTTTTCTCCTACAAATGTATCATCAGGACTCATGAAAAACAGGAAAAATATAAACCTTGACCATAGCATTAACCCTCTTAACACCATAAAATCGGTCAGCAGGTCAGCACAGCAGAACCAAAATGGCGGCCAGCTGATGGCTTCCTATAACCAAATTATTTCAGTGTTTTTCAGGGGTTCACGAGGGTGTAGCAAAAAAATTGCTTTTACTTTTGATCTAAGACACATTTCAATTAAATTTCACACATACAAAGACCTAGGACGTCAGCATCTAAATTTAAAGTGGAATGTTCTTATTTCTATGCCTGCATTAGAGGCGGGTGTATCATGCCGGTAAAAGCCCATATCATTTATATGGCTCTACAGGCAAAAGCCGGTATGGCAACAAGATGGCAAGGCCAGCACGGCTCCAAAAGGGTTAAACTGCATTTTGGTGATGTTGAAAGATGCATCTTTCATTCTTTGATAAAGCTTTGGGAGTTCTCGATATTTAGACTTAAGTAAATTGCTAGCAACTGCGACGATGTATAATATAGTTAGCATTTGTATAGCGCAAATCCCCGCTCAACAGCAAGCTCTATGCACGTCACAATCTATACTATTACCCCAGCAGACCTGAGAGCATTCTGAAACAAGCTCAACTTCCTGGGAAGCATACAGTGCAAGCAGCCATTTATAGGCACGAAAACACTAACATACTGACAAGATCTTTCGCTTTCTATGGCCGGGTACCCATTTCCACCTGGGTGAAGTGAGGAAAATTCGTGTAAAGTGCTTTTCCCAAGGACACAACATCGGGCCCGCGGCTCGAACCCCCGACCCCGCAATCTCACGGTTATGAGTCCGGTAGCCTAACCACTAGGCCACCGATGCTATAAGCCTCTTTTAAATACACAGACAAACGGAGAGGTCATTGACAAACCAGGTGAGTCCTTTATTTACAAGTATAAAAAATCATGGTGATGCTGAATAATGTTGCTTCAGCAATTGTAAAAAATGACTACCACAAAAATCCCACTTTCAGTAATGATTTTCACAATGATTGCATCAATTCAACATTTTCCTCTTCAATAAAAAGTTCAACAGTACAGTAATATCAACTTGCACATGTCCAGATTATATAATATAAACACACACACACACACACACACACACACATATAATATATACATGTAATATTATATTATATATAGATATATATCTCTTATGGCCAAATTATACAAATGCGCTTATGTGAGTCTGTGTATATAATAATATAATATGTATGAGCCATTCTCAAAATAGGAGCATGACTGGAGTTCCTCATTTCCTTCATCCACAGCAAATCATTCAGAAGAAAAATTTGAATAAGATGATGCTTTTTCAATATAGAAATGACCAAAAAGGTTATTAAAAGGAAAGCCAGTACAAAGAAAAAAATCTTAATTCTTATTTTAATACCATACGCCTCCATTCAGTCAGTAGAGGGGGGTTAAGACAAGAGTATCATCATGAACAGCCTTACCAGTTGAGTGTTTTCCTCCCCAATTCAGAAAATCCTAAGTGTTTTAAAATATGACACATGTTAGCCCTGCATTTTCATCAAGAAAGTTTGTTCATGTCAATAATAAATAGCATTTGTATAGCGCATACCCCCACTCAAGAGCAAGCTCGACGCGTTTTACACTATTTGCTATATGTATGTCATCGGTTACAAGTGTGATAAATGTATCCCAAGTATAAGAGTTTCAAAGGAGTTTTTAAACTTTGATAAATTTTCGATTGAAAAGTGTATCTCTGTATTTTCACTTAGAAAATTTATTTTTTTAAACCCTCTGCAGATTGCATTAATAAAGTCATATAACCATAAAAACGGACAGTTTGAAAGTTTAAGTTAAAGTAATTCCAGAGGCCTTTCTCTTCTACCCATGTCAAACAACACCACTTGAAAATGATTACGAAACCGGGCTGTTCAAATTAACAGACTATCAAAGACTTTATATTTGAGAGAAAATTGACCAAAGTCCACAACTTCACGAAATAAACTTTAACAGGGCCCTGTCAAAAAAATTAAAACTAAAGGGACCCTCAAAGGATGCCCAAAATAAATGTAATAAAGTGCAATTACCTTCTACTAGCAAACATTCTAATTCTAACTTGTATTTTAAATCAATTGGTTAAAAATGTGGATAAGAGCCTAGCCTTGTACATCATCACAATGACATATTATCCTTTTTAGTACCAGGCATTTAGAATTAAGATTATGTGCGTATAAACATGAATGATGCTTGCTTGCACTTCATTTTAGTTGGGGAAAAAATTATGCTAACTCATAAGTGAACTGTACAGTATACCATGATAAGGGTATTACCACCAGTTGATGACTAAAGAATGATCAACTTTTCTATACAAGTGTCAAACCTAATAATCTTCTCAAACGAAAAAAAAGGAGGAAAAACAATTCAGTACTGATTGCATTTCAATTAGAAAAGCAAATAATTTGATGGAAAGAGAATGACTCATATATATAACAGTCACATGGTGAAAATGCATTTTTTTAAATTTTGTGTAAGAAAACAATAAGGGAGGTGGAGAGGAGGGATTGATTACGAGAAAGATATGCCACAGCTCAAACAGAACTTCTCATTTAAAAGTCATAAACTGTATGCTGTTGATCATAGAGTTCAAGTGACACCCAATTGTAGTTCAAACCTTTTCCCTTGTGGTGATCTTTGGCAAGCAACATTCACGACTTTTTAAAGCTGGAGACCCAAACCCAAATTCCAAAAGAACCCAGAAAAAAAAATATTTCAGCCCAATCCTTTCAATCTTTGGTTTAAAAAAAGCAACATTTTGTCAAACAGAGAAGCAATATCGAACTCAACCTACACAGAAACAAACTGTATATTTAATCACATATGCAAAATCAGAATAGATATAGGAATGTATAACTGGTTTTAAAAAATGATATAAAAAGGAAGGAGATATATATACCATATACTTTGTCATCTTGAGAAAGAAAGTGGTACCCTTTGTCACACATCAAGGAAAATGTTTTTTGCCTGAGACTAGAGAAGAAGAAAAAACATCTTTTATTTTGGTCTGTAGCAACTTCTTACTTCTCCTTGCTACAGGTTCAGAAGGAACTGTAACATGCTGTTGTCTACGTCGGTCACAGTGAGCTTGAGCTTAATGTCCACTAGCTGAGATTATACAAACCCTTTGTCTCGACTCACAACTGACTAGGAGTGTGGGCAAAAAGTTACACAGAAATAAATCAGTCATATATACAAATATGCTGAGAATTGTGAAGAAAAAACAGTCTTGTGCATAAGTGAAGGATAAGAACACTATTGACAAAAATCTAAAAATAACATCTAATGCTTAAGCATTCTACAGAATGCTGCACATTTTGTGTACATCCGTGTCATTGCTGACTATGACATGCACATTTACACTCACCAATCTCAAAACCTCAACCTTCCAAGCATTATACATCCGGACCGGAAATTGAAAGACAGGCTTGTACTTTTTGTTCTAAATGTTAAATGTATGTTCACACTTTTAAAAAAACTACTTGTAATTTCCTGCAAGGAAACTTTAAAAGCCTCACAAGTTCTTTATAAAAATAAAACCATTGATCACTTGACAAAATTTCCTAGCCAGCCTAGACTTTACAAAGGAGTTCAGTTGTGGCAAAGAAAATTCAGAGCATGGTAGCATTCTTCTGAACATTTTCTCATTTCACGTATGCTCATCACTGAACCATCATTAATATCTTGATTAACATGTTCACACACAATCTGTACAAATTGCACGCAAAAACGTCTTAAGAATGTTGATAAGTCAATGTCTATAAGAAAACATTGGTGTTGAGTCTTTTGACGTTCTGTCCAGTATGTATATAATAAAGATATATAATATATATCACACTAGCTCCAATTAAGACATAAGACAACATTGATTCAAATCATTTTCCCACATCAAGGGATCAGAATCAAAATCAACAACAATGGCAAAGCTTATGAAACTAAATATCTGTGAACAAAACCTGTAAAAGCACTATTTAGTTCTCATAAAAAACAGTATGTCCCAACTACATCTTGCTATTCAGTTATATAACCACAAATTGACTAAAACAACATATTGGCCTATCCCTCAAAGTATAAGCATGATATCATGGGTTGTTTTTTTAATTTATTTATGCCTAAAATACTATATAACTAGAACAAAAGAAAGCAGAACTTGCATCATTATGAATTGTATAACTAATAACCATCATATAATTGGTTGACATTTATAGCTATGTTTTCATTCTACTTTGTCTTCAATTAGGGTTCCCACTTTTGCTTCCAAGAAGTGTATCAAGAGCTTTCCAGTACTATCAGATGAAATGAATCAACACATTATGTGTGTTGTGGCCTAGGGGAAAACCAGGTGCATTGTCATTTTTTTCCCATTATAAACTAACACTTGCCAATGGGAAACAATCAGAGCTTGTGAAAGACAACCAATAACTGTTCTGGACGAGAATATTTGCACTGGAGTCTGCTTAAATCGAACAGTTAATCCGAAAATAGCAGTAATCCAAAAGAAAAGAAAATCCCTGATTATTTTGTCTTAAACTTCTATTTGTGCAACCTCGCTAAACAAAAAACTCTGCTGAACCCATGAAAATCTGATAGACCTGGAGATATCAGTTTAATTAGACTCAACTGTGTAATTTCCCTGATTTCACAAGTCATGGATTTAGAAGGGTTCCACAGAAAAAAGCCACCTACACATTTTTTGGGGTAATTTAAGCATCATTATTATAATTTTCAGACAGAAAAATAATTGAAAGAAAAAAAAAGATAAGAAAGTTTCAAATTTTCTTTTAATTCAGCATTTTAATCATTTTAGGGCAGTATTTGGTTCAACGCTGTGTGCCTTCTCCATAGTTTTTTCAGGCAACCACACAGATATTGCTATCTTGCACAAAATTGCCAGCAGCAGAGAGGCAAAAATAACCCAATAGGGTAACAGTAAAGAGGCAGGAGGATAACGCTAAAATTATGATTTGAATAAAAATTTCTCTAGCATTTCTCATCACAGCAAAAAAAAAAAAAAAAAACAACCAAAGACTCAGTAAGTAAGCACCTATTCTGTGCACACTGAAACATGTTTTTAAAAAACGAACGAAGAGACGTTTTTAAAAAAAAAAACCAGTTGGCCTACTTGAAACACAGTTGGGCAGGACGGTTAACATACTCAGATATGATCGTTTTTAGTCGTCAGTGTGAATAATGAAAGTTTTGTTCATATACCTAGGACTTTGTGTATATATGCAGACGAGTAATGGTGTGTGTATGTGTGCATGCGTGTGCGCATTGTGTTCCTATGATTTATTCGAAGGAAGACTTGATCAGGGGGATTCACAAGAGTATTACACCCACACCATGCTCCATGCCTTCCATCTAGCTCGGACGACTTGTATCTCATCATTCCCCGGAATTGTCAGGGGCACCAGGTATTTGGTCATCCTCATTTATCTGAAATAAACAGAAAATGTGAATATTTCATAATACAGTTAATAAAGAAATAAATGAGGTCACAAGAGAAAGGAGATGAATAACCAGTTGGGTTTTTTTCTCCCGACAAACAGGTTCCAAGGGGAACAACACTGCATAATAGTACATATTATTTCTTAGGGAAGGTACTTGATCCTTTTTTCCTCTGTTTACCTAGATAAAAATGGTAATTTGCAAAAGGCAGAGACATGAAAAGATAGGCTGAAATAAACCGGCTTTTTTAAAGGAAGTCGAGAGAGCCTCCAAGGGGAATGCAAAAGATTACAAAAAAGTAAAACAACAGGCGAACAGCTTGGGACCGGGCAAAGATTTCACCTTTTCATTGGGTTAAGTGGACCAAAAACACCCATCCATGATTTCACCCATAAGTCAGCAGACATTCTCATAAAATGAGAGCGTGTCTAGTGAAAGGGACCACATGACGCATTTTGAAGAATCCCGGGATTTTTTTGCATTTTCATGTACAGAGATCATTTCTGAACAATACGCTTTTTGAATTTTAAAGATACCTTCAGTAGTTTTCGAGATATGGGTGGTTTTGTAAGGCAGGGTACGGAAACAAAGTTTTGAGAAAAACGGATTTTAAAGTTTCCCCTTTGTTTCTGCTTCAAATAGATAGATCTACGCTTCGAGACTACCTGACAACACATTCGCTACTCACAAACCAACTTTAAAAAGCATTTAAGATAAAAGAACAGCTTCAAAGTGTTTATATTACGTCTTCAAAACAAATTCAGCACCACCTTGAGCAAGAGTTTTTAAGAAATAGATCTAGATTTGCGCAGGGCAGAAAAATGCTATACAAGTTTGCTCTCCAAAAAGGCGAAAGGGTACGGATGCGCAAAGCCTCACATTGTTTACAGGTTCTAGACATTCAATTCATGCGCACTACCTCAGACCTGCCATTAGAGAGGGGAGAGAATTACCTAAATTTTGGTATGCAATGTGATTGGGTTGACTTTATGAATGGACAAGAGAAACCATCCGTAGTGTGTACTGGGAAAACCAATTTTCTCACGCATTTTCAGACCTGCCACTCTATGAAACCTCAAAATCAGGATCTCAGGGAGAAAAAATCGGGATTTGGTGAAAAAAATCGGGATCAACAGCAAATCACCAAGGTGACTGCCAAAGCTGACTTAGAATTTTTCCAGGGGTGTCCATAAATTACTTGGCCTTTATGCCCCCTGAGTGTCTTTGTTTGTTTGCGTGCGCGCGCGCGTGCGTGCGAGTTATCATTATTTTTTGTAAATCCTGAAGCATCACGTCAAGCACTCCTTGTCCAAGTGTCTATACCCCCCTCCCCACCCCAACCAATAAGTCCCGAAATACATGAACTTAAGTTGACCCCGACAACGGACGGTCCCCGACACGCAGAACTCACACGGCGATGCCATGTCACGTGACGCGAATGCGCGATTGAAACAATTTTATTAACGGGTCCGACTAACTGCGCGTTCACATAAAACTCTCAGATGAGCGAGTCGTTCCACTTCTAGTACTCTTGGATAACAACGGCGGCCGACCGACCAATTGTACCAACAAATCTCTTATCCCTCATAATGCGTTCAGACTAAAGCAAGGACATCGGCCGTATGTTTGTCTTGTCAGCGCAGTTACATGTAGTTGTGTAAGGGTTAGAAAGACTGTTGCTCGTCCGAGTGTTTGGTGTGAACGCACAGTTACCAGACCTCGGACAAGGCTTGTTTTGAAAGTAGCAGCGGAACTACGAATATTATCGATTATTTGTAAGTCCCAAATTGTAACAGTTACCAGGCTATCATCGGAGAATTCTGAGTGCGGGCAAAGATCACACACACCTTGAGTCAAATACTAATTGCGGCATCGATATTTCGGGAAATATTGCTCCGAGTTCCTACTGACAAAAAGTTAAACGGGTGCTTCCCGCGATAAAGGAGAAGGCAGAGTACGTTTTAATAAAAACCCGACACAACAGCAGACTGGGACAAAAAATCGGGATACACGTGATCGAAATCGGGAAAATCAGGATGCTTGAGATTTGAAGCAAAAAATCGGGATATCCCGACTAAATCGGGATGAGTGGCAGGTCTGCATTATTAGGGATTATGCAATATAAGTCGTGTTAAAAAACATCTTTAAAAATTTATTTTAAAGTACAAAAATCTCAAGTCCTTGTAAATATCGATATATTAATGGTTAAAGAATCCATTTTTTATGGAACTTAGTTTTTGATTTTGACCTTTGAAGCCTGATATCTCGGTTCGAGCAAATGCGTCTTGTGGTACCTTTCACCATGCATGAACACAAATGTTTGCATAGTATTTGTGAATGGACAAAAAGTAAAGCTAACAAACAGACAGCTTGATACCTATTGGTCGTCTAGTCCGATGGTCTGGTAGCCGGAGCGACTGGCCCGTGTGCTCATCCATTCGACGCAGCAGAAGCTCAATGCACCCACTGACCCCATCAGCACCAGGATGAGCAGCTGCCACTGCAGTAGGAGCACGTTGCTGTAGTAGAAGGCACCAGCAGCAGCCACAGACTGGGGAAAACAAAGCAGGAAAATAATCTATAAACTACAGACAGAAACCACAGCAGAGAGAGAGAGAGTAAAGAATGTCAACCACAAGTTACCTAAGCTCTCCCTCCCTCCCTCCGTCCGTCCCTCCCTCCCTCCCTCCCTCCCTCCCTCCCTCCCTCCCTCTCTCTCTCTCTCTCTCTCTCTCTCTCTCTCTCTCTCTCTCTCTCTCTCACACACACACACACACACACACACACACACACACACACACACACACACACACATTAGCAAATTAACCAGAACTATATAATCTTGGGGCTTTTTACATTTTAGAATTAGAAAGAGTTTTACTGCACTTGCAACACAATAAGGTCATATAAGTGCCGAAGATTAGAGGTGTTACAAGAGAGTAACAAACACAGAATAGAAGGAGGGGAGATAAGGACGATAAATGTTTGATAGGAAAGAAGGAGCAAACCACACCAGAGCACCCACCAACCACTCACCTATAATCTTGTTTAAAGGCAGCAATTTTTACACAGCTTCCCGACTGAGCAGGAAGAGTAAATATTAATTAGCAGTGGGATGTTTGAGTATGAGAAAAGAAAACCACACCAACACAATAACTGTCATTTATTGTTTGGGAAAAAGCAAGACACATTGAAAGACTGAAAAAACAGAGGAAAAGAAAAGAAGCACCTACCAGTGGCACCCTCCAGCTAAAAAAAAAAAGACTATCAAACTGTTAAAACTCGAAATTGTGGATAGCTCATACAATTTGCCATCCCCGACAGATATCTCTTTACTTTTCAGTCTCTTCCGTTATCGGTTAACTTGAATTATGGATGAGTCAAAATCATTTGTCAATCCGTGATGTGTTTGGAGTTATTCCTGCCCAACTGTATATGGAGAAGACACATGCTGAAGAGACGTCAGAACTGAAAACAAATGCAAAATTACCTGAACAAATTTGAACAAAGCAAAGGCCGGGGAGCTGTCCTCTTGGAACATGAAGCCCACCAGTGAGTAAATCTGTGGATGACCAAGAGCAGATACTATCACACTCATGTTCTGTTCTTGCAGCTCCAAAAAAAAAAAAAATGAACATCTTTTTAAATAGCTCCTTACATCATTCCTTGTCAAACATGTCAGGTGTAAAACTCTTTACATTGATAATTGTTATCATGAAAGATCTATTGCCTCTTCATATTGTTAACTTTCAACATACCAGGTGTACTGCTGTTTACAACATTAACTGTATGTATTTATCATTGAATTATAATTCAATAAACCTCAAAGTCATTTATTTTATAAGTCCTTTTTGAAGAATCTTAAAGAAGAAGACCGACTTTCACTTTCTTCACATTGTTAACCTTCAACCTATCAATTGTGCAACTCCTTACAATGTTAACTGTATTTATCATTGAAATTCAATTGAATAAACCCCACAGCCTTGTTAGTTTATAAGTTGTTTTTGTAAAAGTTTGTTATAGAAGGAGAACAATTCTCTTTTTCAAGTTTTCATAATACTGTTTAATAAAAAAAAAATAATTTCCATATAATGTATGAACCTGTGCAACATAAGCAAAATGCAGCATTTGTCTTGGGATCCTTTCATGCCCAAAAATATGTTTGCCCACGTATGTATGTGCATGCCACAGAGGTATGTGTGAACGTGTGGACGTGGGTGTGTGTAGGAGGGGGTGGGGCTCTTGTATGACTGAGAATGAGCTTCACCTTATGTTTTAGTTTAGTTTTAGTTGAGTTTTTACAGCACTCGCAACTGCCTAAGGTCGTATGAGCGCCATCTTCACATTACACTGACCACCTTAGTGTTTGAACTACAGTAACAAGCTAAATCACTCACCTGAGTATTGAAACTGCTGTCTCCAAATCCAAGTAAAAAGCTGCACAGAATTGCCACATATTTGCTGCAAAGAAATTAATTCAAGCTTTTCAGTGAAAGGGAACTGAACTATGAACTAGAGTTAAATGTTACAGTTTTTAGCTCACTATCTAAATACCTGAGACCATGTTTTATGGCTAAAACCAAAGTCATGCGACTTGCTTCAATATGAAGTTTGTCCTGCTAATAAATTTAACACATTTTCAGGTGATTTTCAAAACTGAATAAACTTAGGCTGAAAGACGGCCATTTCGATTACAATGTGTCATTTTTTTAAAAATGTAACTCAACAACCTGGATATTTTTTTGAACTAACTACTTACAAAAGATCGGAGATAGAGTCTGGCCCAGCATTTGTTTCTAAAAAGAAGCCTCATGATAATTCTTTCTTGGGAATGAAAAAAAGTATGGTAAATAAAAATAATTTATTACATGAGTTGTGGTGTAAGATCATGATTTATCCTACGAGTGAAATTGCCAAGTTGTAATCACGAGTTTCAACGAGTGATTACAACTTGCAATTTCACAAGCAGGATAAATCATGGTCTAACACCACAACGAGTGTAATAAATTTTTTATACCATACTGACATCAGCTGGCGAAATACGTCCGTACCAACAAAGTTCAAAGGGCCCGTCAATTGGACAAGAGGGTCCATTCTAGAGTCTCACATGAAAACATTTTCATGCCCGTCGAAGTCAGATTGAGAATTGGGGAAAATCTGGATTGTTTTCCTTTACTTTCAGCCACGCTAATTTACAAGTTGTGCTATCCGAATGTCTCCCTCCGCGAAACAAACCCCAAACAAAACTATCATAACGTAAATATAAGCAAAATAATCAGAAAGTGTACGATTCAAAAGTTGAAAGAAACTGCATTAATATAAATCTAGCATGTTTTTGTTAAAATAGAGATGACTTTGATTTTGATTTCAAACTTCGTAACCAAAACAAACCAAAAGCAAAGAGTTAGACTAGATTCTATGATCTAGATCTAGATCTAGACTCTAGATCTAAATTCTAGATCTAATGCACTAGATCTAGATTCTAGATCTAATGCATTGCTTTAAATTGGTCAAAGATGAGAAAATGGGCTTTTTTAACAACACAAGTTGTCAAGCTACTTGGATATTCATGTGCTAATTCTAAATATGTAGCTAGTAGATGTCTAGTTTTTGTCTACCAATTTCCGATATTCTGGATTTCTTAAGGGGGGGTAAGAATATCAGAATAACAAGGGAAGTAACTTTTATTATTTCCAAAAAAAAGTATTTATCCAAGAGTGTTATACTCGTATATTGACTAATATCGTATTTATCAATTACATATTGTTTTAAAGTTTAATCTTCTTTCATTTATAATATAGTTGATCATTTAGTATGTAGTGATAGAATTAATGTAAACGAAAATTCAAAAGGCAACGCAAGTGATCTAAACAGTGGCTTTTTTACTGTTTGATAAAGTGACTACAAAATTTCAAGCCTCTCTAAATCTTTCATGATCATTTCATTTATTCAAGCTGATAGATTCTATAGGCCTCTAGACCTAGGGTGACACTGACCTAGATTCTAAGTGCCAAAGTGGAAGTGGTGCTATTTATTTAGTTGTGTTGTAGATCAATCATTTTGTTTGATAGATCTAATTAAAATGTATTTAGATCTACTGTCCACCCTTTGATTATTTTATTCGAGCAATGAACCGAACGTAACAGCACCATACTCTGGCGTAATCCCGGTTCATTACTGTGCCCATCATTTGACTCTATTTGAAACAAAATTAAGAGCAACGTAGAAAGATTTGCACCTATAGGGGCCTACTCGACTAGGCCTATAAGGGACAGCAAGACTGGAAGAAGTGTTTGGTTGCCCATGGTGAGCGCGCTTTGCAGCGAAGTTTTTAAGTTTTTACTAGACTCTAGATCTAGACAGAGAGTTTACTGATCTAGATCTAGATCTAGATCTAGATCTAGGCTACTTTGCTTAGCCTACACAGAGGGATAGAAGTAGAAGGCGAATATAGATCTAGTGCGAGGAGTAATTTATGCAAATTTTTATATTTCAGCTTAGCCAGCCTATATTTCACGTAAATATAAGGATATATTTTACAGGAAGTGCAATGCTAAAACAGCTCCAAGTATTGTATAAAAGACAATACTTATGAAAAGAAAAGAAGTGTTGTGTTGTATAATCTAAGCAGCAATGAGGACAAAGATCTGTATAAATTGTAAAAAGAGAAGTGAAGGGAGGCATATGCACAGCACTTATTAAGAGGAGGGATTCCCTGTATTTGACTTTACCATGTTAATGGAAACAAACATTCATTTTAACTATTTCAGAGAACATCCAAACTGCAGTTTTTTTTGTGAAACTAAATCATCCTCATCAACACAATCATCAAGTGCCAAATCTGAAACAGAGATCAGCAATCATGATTCGACACTCATTTTTCGGCTCAAATGCTCTTTAAAGACCAGTATTAAATTGGTCTTTTCCTGTCACCGATCTGTTCAAGTTCTTTTTGTAAATTGTTGTTGGTCTACCTCTTCATCTTTTACATGCCATTTTATAGGGGAGAACAAGATGTTAAAGACCTTTGTGTTTATTTAACTAACTGACCCAGAAACTGATTTGTCTTTTCTTTATTGCTTCCCCAGCTAAATAGACACTGAAGTCTATGACCATATGGTTATGGCGAGTTAACTCCAAGAACATCTTAACGAAAACCGGTCAGAGCCATTTTGGTTTCCATTGTAAAACTCACTTGGGTGTGATGTAAGTGGAATGCAAGCTATCCTCAATAGGCGAATTATCTGGCAGATTCAGGAAAATGAGGTAGAACGCTGTCATGTGGGCCACGTAACCCAGCATTATAATAGGGTCTCGGCCATAAACATTTGTCCTCTTGCCTGCCAAGCCAAAGAGAGCACCACCTGGATAAGAAAAGATAAGATTAATCTTTATGGTCCAAACACTGGCACACTGATTTAGTGTCTCCCCCATGCACACACATATAATGCAAGCATGCACGCACATACACACACACACACACATTATAATATATATGCTTACACTCACAGACCCACAGTCACACTTACACACATATAATATAAATGAACAATTGTAAACAATATTTAGATTTAAGTTACAGGCATAATCAGTAACAGATTTTTAATATAAGCCAGGGCACAATAAACACAGAGACAACTTGAGTTTCTTATTAGGGTGTTTGGTTCACCAGAGGGGAAAAGACGAAGCCAACAAGACTAAAACAAGGAACCTACCCTTATTTTTTAAAACAGGTGTCTCATGCCTCCATTAACATTGAGCCCATTTTATTTTTAGTTTAGGTCATCGTGTTAGGCCAAATGCTGGACAAACCCCAGTCTCAATTAACTGTTATTCTATGGCTATAACAGATAAATTGGGCTTCGTTATTATATTTTAGGGTGACCTTATTTAGGCCACATGTGGCCTAAATAAGCTAAACCCCCCTCCCTTACCTTATTTAAGCCACTGTGGCCTAAATAAGCCAAACCCCCCTTACTTACCTTATTTAGGCCACATATGACCCAAATAAGCTAAACGCCCCTCCCTTACCTTATTTAGGCCACATCATGGTAGATTTCTTGAACTAACCATGGATTCGGAAGGTCGAGATTCTACTTATCTTTTTATTTAGTGCGGGGGATTATTTCAAAATAGAGGATGATATTAAATGAAAAGTGGACCAAGGGTAAGAGTTGTGTGTCTGTCTGTGTGTGTGTGTGCATGTGTGTGTGTGTGTGTGTGAGTGTGTGTGTATGTGTTTGTTTTGTGAGTAGTTATGGTGAGAGAGAGAGATCTAGAGCGAGAGAGAGAGTAAATGTAATAGTGTGTTTGTATGTGAGAGTGTGTGTAATGTGTGAATGTTATTGTGTGCATGAGTGTCTATCTCAGTTGTAC
Organism: Aplysia californica; assembly: GCF_000002075.1. NCBI lineage: Eukaryota > Metazoa > Mollusca > Gastropoda > Aplysiida > Aplysiidae > Aplysia > Aplysia californica. Next base: position 117,221 of record NW_004797506.1, read on the forward strand.
GGTCCAAATGTACATTATTTTGTTCAGAATTTTACATAGAACTCAACTACAAAACACCTTTACACAAAGTCACAGAAATATTCTTTTTGTGCTTATTGAGGTACAGTACAGGGTGATTTTACCTGCAAGGATAATTGGAAAAAATGGGCAATATCTTTATTGCTAATGGTCATATTTAGACAAATCCTATATCTTTTTCTTTTTTTTTTCTTAACTGCTCATGGTTATTAAAGAGTAAGCCAACTAGGTCAAGGTAGTCATTTTGGATTCCTAATATTATGGGCTTTCTTAAATTTTTTAACTTGTTTTTAGCGCTTTTCTCAAAGTAAAACGGATTCCGCAAAACAAAACAAAACAATGACCGTATCTTTCTTTTTCAAAGTATTGTGCGTGCATTTGGGTGAAACTATATATTCTATGCTTTCAAGTACATGATAAAAGCTAATACAGTCAAGCAAAATGTTCTTCAGAGACATAGATCTAGTAGTAGGCCCACTGGAACATTTTTAATTAAAAACCGTGAAAAGATTACCAGAAAATAACAAAAGTATCTTATGATCTACACTTGCATTTGCAATTTTTTTGACAAATTATAGTCTACCTCATTATCTTTTTTTTCACATTTTTCTTCACTATTTATGACAACTGGCATGTATTGTTTTCAGTTATTATCAAGGAAGTGGATAGGCAGACCACGGGGTCTATCTAGCCAAAAGGATAGGTGGACCTCGGGGTCTACCTAACAAAATGCTAGGTTTTAGGATGTGAACCCCGGAATCAGCGTAATGAAATACAATGAAATCCTGTTATAACGAGAGAGAGGGGACCGGTGCAAAATGTCTGTTATAGCAGGATTCTTGGTATAAAGGATCCAGTAATAATTTCGAGGGAAACCGTAAAGTAGGCCTAATCTATGAGTTAGAACATATTCTGTTTATTTCCTTTTACTATCTCCCCTGGTGATGATTTTGTTTCAACATGACCTCTAGGTCTTACTTGATCAAAAATCGAACCAGTTTTCTTTCTCTAGCGCTAGCAATGTTGACTGGCAGCTCAGTGTTGGCGATCAGAAAGAAAGGGCTCTGGGCTAACTCCCCCGCCGTGTTTTCCCCCATCGCACCACACCCTGTGGTACATTCTGTCTGCTTGCGCACATCACACAATCGCTCCATCCGTCACATTGCTGTGACCTCTCCATCCCCGCATAGGAGAAGTGAGAGGCATGGTAAGCCTCGATAATCTAAGCTTACGCTGGCCTATCACCCGATGTGTTCTGCTTGTCTGCGCAAGCCACACCCTCCCTACTCAGTCGCTCCGGCCTTCATTGTTGACACACGTGGGCTCTCCTATTCTTTGTTTCGCTAGATCACCAACAAGTTTCTCAACCTGCGACATTTTACATAATGTATAACTGGCCTATGCACTGTGCATAGCAGCAGCAATATTTCGCTATAACCGACTCGCAGGTTTGTCTGATAGCGCTATAGCAGTATTTTATTTACAAAGGTAAAGAAGAGAAGAAAAAAACAGGGTTTTCGAATACCGGTAGTGTCTTTATAACAGACTTCTCGCTTTTTCCGGACTCGTTACAAGTGGACTCCACTGTAAGTAGATCTAGGTTTAACTAAGCATCGGTGGACCCTGGGGTCAACATAGTGAAATAAGTAGATCTCAGTTTATTTTATAGTAGGACTGGCGGAGCCCGTGGTCAACGTAATGAAATTATAAGTAGATCTAGTTTTAATGAAGGATTGGTGGACCCCGAGGTCAACGTAGTGAAATCAGTAGATCTAGGTTTAATTAAGGACTGGTGGACCCTAGGGTCAACGTAGTGAAATAAATACATTGTCATGTAGATCTAGGTTTAATTTTAAGGATTGGAGGACCCTGGAGTCAACGTAGTGAAATAGGTAGGTTTAAGGTGGACCCTAGGGTCTACCTAACGAAATACTCAATTCTAGTTAGGTTTTAGAATAGGTGGACCCTGCGGTCACCGTAGTAAAATAAATAGGTTTAATCAAGGTGTCCCGGGGGTCCACCAATCTTTAATTAAACCTTCTTATTCCTCTACGGCTATGGTGACTACGGTCCACCAGTCCTTTTAAAATTAAACCTACTTATTTCACTACGGTGACCCCGGGGTCCACCAATCTTTAAAGAAACCTACTTATTTCACTACGGTGACTCCGGGGTCCACCAGTCCTAAAACCTAGTATTTCGCTAGTTAGACCCCGGGCCCCAGGGTCCACCTTAAACCTGCTTATTTATCACTACCTTGACCCTGGGGTCCACCAATCCTTACTTAAACCGAACCTTATTTCACTACGGTGACTCTGGGGTTCACATCCTAAAACCTAGTATTTCACTATGCAGACCCCGGAGTCCACCTATCCTCTACAGGACTATACTATTATCAATTTGCAATTTTCACCGATTAGCATACATGCTGTCTAAAACGTCCACAGCTAATGCTATTCTCAAAGAAAATGGCACAATTTGATTTTATGTCATGTTAAAAAAAAAGAGTTTTAAAAATATCCAGATAATAACATAAAATGATTATATAGATCATATAGATAGATTATATAGATGTATGTATCATATGTATTTTATTATGTATACTAAAAGACTGAGCAGAGGCTTACAATGTAAATTCTGTGCTCTACAAGTAGAGAAAATCTTAAGTTTGCGCAAAACAGATTTTAGAAGAAAAAAAAATGGATCTAATTATTCTAATAAAAGTAAAAGTGGTTGTTATGGTGAGATTTGTTATTACATGTATTAACTCTGGAAATACAGTTAGTTGCTGAATCTAAAATTAACTAGAACTGTGCAATTAGTTTTGTTTCAGTTCCAAAGACCAAATGCATAGCAATGAGTTAGATCTAGATATAGCAGTTGTAGGCTCTCTGGCTGCTTCTAGTTCTAGCATAGGCCTGCTACTACTGATTCTAGACAGGGAATCTAGATCTAGCTATCACCTGCACTATTAAAGTATATGGTAAAATAAAAACAAAACTGAATTGTTTTGTCAGTCAGTACATGTACATCCCAATTGCCATAGCCGCACGTATTAATAGTTGAATAATGCGATATCGAAGCAACACGTTATCACAGTGTGCAGGGGAGAGCGGGGTGCCCGGGTCGCTGACCGGTCGATTCGGTAGTTTGGCTTTTGTAGATGTATGCATTTTTTACGGAAAGCCCTACTACTAGATCTATTAGTGTTGTGAAAACTTCAACCTCTACAGCTCAGGTGTCAAAAGATGTTGGGTTGGAAAATAATAATACGTCCTGAAGTTTCATAATTTATACAGAATAACACAGCCAGTAGTTTTTATTTCATCAAGTTATAAAAATTGCCTTGTTTTCATAAGCAAATTTTAATAGTTCCAGTTCTACCGAATCGATTTTCACGTGAATTCAACCATTTTGATGATCTTTCTTTTCCTTTTAAAAAGATGTAGGCCTGTCGGATGAGTTGTTTAGACCCATCAAAACACGAGGTTTCGTGGCCAATCACAAAAGTCTACGGGGCTTATCGAGGCCGATTCGCCCAGCCGCGTGCACGTTCATTAAACTGCCTACTAGATAGAATTTACTACCAAAGATTCTCTACACGACCTTTGCTACTACTACTACTACCTGTACTACGAGACAGTACGAAAGAGTGCCACTCAGGCAAAGATAGTGTAACTTTGACTCAGCCACATTGTGTACACACTTTTTATACCCCAAATTTGACCCAGAAATCCATTTGGAGGATTTGACCTTTTCACTTGACCAAAGTGTGCCAAAATGGTAGCCTAGCTTTTGCCCCTCCATGAAGGAAAAATCTGACCCTCATTCATACCATTGGGATTGAGCAGAATTTTGCGTATTGTGCTTTGTTCTTACAATATTCATTATGATTATGATTTATAAGTAGTACACTGAAACAAATCTGTACTAAATGAGAAAAGTGCACAATGAAAGTGGAACGAACTCAGTTGCCTGAAAAGGGTAGTTTGAGCATGTGTGGCCTAAATAAGCTAAACCGCCCTCCCTTACCTTATTTAGGCCATATGTGGCCTAAATAAGCACTCCTTATATTTTATTATTTTATAAGTCAGTAAACATGGCCCAGCTTCCAGAAAAGATTTGTTCACCCATTTCCTTTTCTTCATTCTCACCTGCACACAAGAACAATAAGAGGCAGAGACATTTTGATAATAAAAAAACGTAATCTTCTTTTGAATGCAAAATCTAAAAACTAAATAACTACGGACAAACTGGCCACACACTGTCTCTATTGCCATACATTCCTAACTGGGGTCCCAATGTCATTTACAAATTTATGACAAGTTCCATAGAAGTTGAACCAAGTTACAGGGATACCCCCTTTCTTCCCTTTCAGTACAGTGCAACACACATACTCCAGGCCAGCATTCTCTGTCTGGAACAAGTAAAACATTTTTTCATTTTATTTAGGATAAAGAGTATAAGAAACAAGGGCCTATCTTCCACGAAGAAAGCTGATAATTGAAAAAAATACAGTGAAGGGTATGTATATGGAGAGAGATCAAGAAAGGAGACACAACCATACAATAAATCAAAGGCTATAAATAGCTCACAACTTGCAGCTCAAACTCTTACCTAGAATTTCACCCACACCAATGAATATACCGGAGATCCCCAGCAATCCGTTAGCACTGTTGCCAAAACTTTCGGTGTGAGAAATGCTGGCGCCATAGACACCACTGAAGAATGTCAGTTCAAGACCTGGAGGACAGACAAAATGAGAAATTCAACTTTGAACTATTTCCCTGCATCTCTTTTTTTTTTTTTGGTAAATGTTTTACGGCGCTCGCAACTGCATAAGGTCATATAAGCGTGCGGGACACACCAAACATTTTCAAATGGTAGGAAATTTAGAATTTTGCCCCGGTGGCCACCGAAGCCTACTCTTAGCGATTTTAGACCAAGGGATCTTTAAAACGCGCAACTTGCACACCCTTATCCGAGAAGGCTAGGTGTAGATCTTTCCTACCAGAAGATCAGGGGTGCGGCTGAAAGACAGCAGTAAGAAGGAGCCAAGGAGTAGCAGTAGAAAGGCTGCATAAAGAGTCAGATCTCAGAGGAGGGGGCAAATGAGGTGAAGGGGTGGGGGCAGAAAGAGGAGATGAAAGCAGATGACAGAACATTGCTAGAGAGCAGGAAAGGAGGTGAAAGAAGACAATTTTAGAGAAGAAAATTTTTCGGTAGCAACCCGGATTCGAAACCAGGACCTTTGAATGAGAGGCCAACACCTTAACCTCTAGGCCACGAGAGCCCCCTCCTGTATCTCTATATCAGAAGTAGATAGAAATAGATTATATAAGATCTGCCTCTTTTTCTTTTTGGCATCCATTCATCTCCCAAGAACTAGGAATATTGACGAGATGTATATTGCAGGGAAAATAGATCACACTTTCATCACCCTAAGAAACAAAGAATATAGTTTGTTTTAGTAAGGTTTTACTGCGCTCGCAACTGTATAAGGTCATATGAGCACCAAGGGGTGGATGTCAACAGAGAAGTCCAAACGGGGAATCAGGCTTACTCTGCTCACCTCTATAGCCTCAACAGCACAAAGTCCTGTTGTAGAAGAATAAGATTTTCAATACCTCTCTTGACAAGTCAAAGCAAAAAAACAACAACAACAACAAACAAAACAATTTACATTGAAATACTTAAATGCAAGTCATAAATCTCTTATTTGTCTTATAACAACTTATTCTCTTCACAAGAATACTGACTCCCTAGGCAATGAGATAAGATGTGACAAACACAGAACCCTCCTGATTTATCCTTCAGCCTAGTAATAATCACACTTTAGATTCAACTGTACACATGCCTTTCATTTCTACCACAGTTCAAAGGCACATATTATACAATTAAATGAATAAGATATTTTATACCCCATCTTTACAAAATTCGGATCATAGGGGTGGGGGGGGGGGGCTGCATTGGACCCTGCCTGTCATGGTCAACTCGAGCTGTGTGGTATATAATAATAGCCCAGCAGGAAGACACACAACTTCAGCTAACATTTTTAACAAGCTCCCCTGTAACACGTCCTTGGCACTTAATTTTCCCACTCTTAATTCCGGATTCTGCTAGCTTCATAGGTAGGCCATTATGTTCAATTGCAATTAATTCAGGTCTTGAAAATTTCTTCCAGATTGTTTTTGAACATATCTTGGAGACAGAGACCAATTCATAGTCACTGCCCTACAGACAAAATTCACTGTATTAATAATAGCTTAACACTTAAACCTCACACATAATTTACCACAGAAAATATGCGAGTGTACCTGTGTAGGCAAAGGCGAAACACAGCAAGAGCATCTCTCTGGTCTTGAGCAGCTGGAAGGCTCTCTCTGTAGCAAAAAACACAAAGTGCTATTGTTAGTGAGCATGTATCGCCTTAGTTAAGATATAGAGAGAGATTTATTGTCAGTTTCTGTGTAAGACAGACATGTAGATTATGAGATCAAACACATCAACTGAAGAATTTGAATTTGACTAATGAGTATAGGGAAACACGTCAACACACAATAACAGCAACTTACTGTTGGATAAAACCTACAGAAAGATAGAAGAGAGAAAAGTAAAAAAAGTAGAGTTTTCAAGTGGCTCCTTCTAACCACCCACATCAACAGGGGAAAATGAAACTCAATGTCATGAATAGAATAACAGTGACAAAAAGTTCAGCTGACAGAGGATATAAGCGAGGAACAAGCCAAAAATAGGATGCATCCATACTTTAGGCATACAATTAATTTTGTTGAGATTGACAGATCACAATTAGTTTTAAAAAATTAGAAATGACAGACAAGAATTACAAAAGAAGAGCTGGAGAGAAATGGGATCTACTGTCTTAACTAAACAGACACAATTTGTCGTCAAAAGAAGGTGATGACAAGAAAAAGCCTTATAGTAGCCAGGGATGGGGGAAGAAGACAAAAACTAAAAACCCTTCACATTCAAAAGCAATCATATTGTCAGCCAAAGAAGAATGACCAAAAGATGACAGAGGAAGGAAACAACACGAACCAATGAAATAAGCTGTACGTGTTTAGATTAAACGACAACCCATTATTGAGTTGAAAGGGGCTACAGATGTAAATAATTTTCACCAACAAAAAATAACAAAAGATATTCACAGCTCCACATAAAAACACAGATATTAACAACAACATACAATCACAAACACTGTGCACTCACTTAGGGCAGTCAGGGGCATATCTGGGGCATGGGTGGAACTGCCGAGATAAACATACATATTCATAAGCTTCTCTTGTTTGTGGGTTTTGTTGTTGCCTCATGATCAAATCAAAGTATCACTCTCACTCAAGCAAATTCAAAGCAAAGGAAAAAAAAACCAACAATATTCACTACTTCTTTTTTGTAAAGGATTGATAACAACACATTCTTTTTCTTTACAAATTCACCTTAAGTTAAAGAAAAATACATTACAAAAATAACAGTGTTTTTATTTATTTTTTATAGTAGAGGGTTTTACGGCGCTCGCAACTGCATACGGTCACATGAGCGCGCGGGACACACCTAATACTTTTAGTTGGTAGGAAATTTTGAATTTTTCAAGGGTGGCGGCCGAAGCCTACTCTTATCGATCTTAGGCCACCAAAGGATCTTTAACGGGCGCAACTTGCACATGGGCCCTCCGAGATTTTTCGCCCTTGTCCGAGAAGGCTAGGTGTAGATCTTTCCTACCAGAAGATCAGGGGTGTGGCAGAAAGACAGCTGTAAGAAGGAGTCAAGGAGTAGCAGTAGAAAGGCTGCAGAAAGAGTCAGGAGCCCAGAGGAGGGGGCAAAGGAGGTGAGGGGGTGGGGGCAGAAAGAGGAGACGAAAGCAGACGACAGAATATTGCCGGAGAGCAGGAAAGGAGGTGAAAGGAGACAATTTTAGAGAAGAAAATGTTTCAGTCGCTACCCGGATTCGAACCTGGGACCTTTGAATGAGAGGCCAACACCTTAACCTCTAGGCCACGAGAGCCCCTAACAAAGTGTAGTTAAAAAATTTTGATCAGATTGACTGTATTTATGTTTCATGTTCCCACTGACACAATTTGAATTACCAAGGAGGTAGGCTGCTTTGACCCCAACCCATGTGGTGTAAAATAGAGCACATTAGCAGAAAAATTGAGATATATTTGATAATATACAATTCCCAGTTTGGGAATCAAACTCACGTATTCAGCATGCAGCGGCGTAGAGCCTAACTATTGTTCCACAGACGCTACAAACTCAGTCAGTGCAAAAAAAAAAGAAGAAAAAAATGGTTCAACATACCTAGCATTCAGACTGAGTGCATTCTCCTCTGTGACCTCAACTCTCCGTTTCCTGAGCAGCAGTAAACAAAGACAGCCTAGCAGACCTGCAGCGCTGAGCGCAATGAACAGCTTGGTACGTTGTTCGCTGCTGATCACTGTCGCTCCTTGAAACACAAAGTAGCTGTACATGTTCCCAAACAACAGACTGAAAAATACGAACAATGTCATTACTCAAGGGCCACTTCTCATTCTTCTCTCAATTTTCATTTCTTCTTCTATGTTTTGTTCTTTCACATTCCCATGTGCGTACATGCATGTGTGTGTGGAGGGGGAATAAATGTTTAGGTTCATATGTGCAATTTTATTTCTAACACATAGTCGCCCTTTTTTCTCATGCAATCCGTATTCGTGGAACAAAGGCATTTACATTTAAAAAAACACTCCCTCCACAAAAAAAACCTAAAAAACACTGATCTTATCCATTAGCCATCAACTAGGAATGAAAACCCGGTTCTTCAGATGCTTTTGCAAAATTACTTGTCTTAAGGCTAATGAGCTCCATAACTTAAGTTGGTATTAAAGTGATGGTTCATAAGGGGAAGACATTTACAGGTCTTCAGATTTAGTAAAAGTTTTACGGCACTTCAAACACATTAAGGTTATATAAAGTCCAAAGGTTAGAGGTGCTACAAGGAGAGTAATAAACACAAAAAATGAGGACGAGAGATAAGGATGGTAGATTTTAACAGGAAAGAAGGAGCAAACCACACCAGAGCAACCACCAACCACCCACTTATCAAGTCAACAAACAAAAACAAACTGCGCCTTTAATTGTATAACGTCAATAGAATTTATAGATACAGAGCTCTATAAGTCTGTGGTAGAAATAGCGAACTCTTTGAGCAAATAAGGCACTTTTGGGCTAAACATACTCGATGAAAGTCGCATAAAAATTTGTTCAGAGAACAATGTAGAACCAGGGGTGGTTTGTCAGCTAGACTGTTGACAAGAGATCTATTGCTGATGATGATTTTCATTTAGTTTTCAGTAAATCCGAATAAACATGTATCAACATTCAAAATGCACCTTGCCGATTTGAAGGCGTTCAAATAGAAAAGTGGGATTCACTGCTGTTTTGTCGCGACAGAGCCTCATTCCTCCTCCTTTGTTTATCGCACCGGCTCGTAACTTTAAATCGTCTCCCGTCAAGCCGTCACGTCGCGGAACTTCATACGAGGACAAACGAACATGGCGAGTACAGCGATGAAGTCAGTCCTATGGACAAATCCATTGACTGCCCTAAGAGCGAATATAGGATCCCTTGATTGCCAAATTGGCCTCCATGTTGCTTACAAAATCAGGAATGGGACTGTCTTGAGTCTTGGGCAGCACAGACACATGAAATATTTTACCAGCAATACATGTACTTATTATCCAGCCTTTCTCTAACTACTATCAGAACATTTATTTTATTGTCAGCATGGCACTAATCTTTCTTGTGTATTGAATTTTTAGCCACCTATAGTTTCTGTTTGGTGACTATTCATCGCTTTCTCCCCATTAATAACATACCTGGCCCATATGAGTCTCGCCGGCGAAAAGAGGAATCGTCTGGTGAAGATATCAAGGAGTGATAGGCTCTCGGCTGTCAGAGTCCGGGCCAAAAACAATGGGCATACCCCCTCCCTTCCCTCCCCTTATCCACCGTCACCCCAGCTAGTTCTATAATTAGCATTTGACACACTTCCCCACTTTGTTACAACAGTGTTCTGAGAATTGAGAAGTGTGATGAAGAACGTTTGATTACATAATGATGGAAAACTGTTGTGTGCTAACTTTGTCCAGCTTTGTATAGTATCTGATTTTAGACTTAATCTGCATGGGACAGCGTCATTGGTACAGTATCAATTGACTTTTTGCCATCATACAGTACTGTTCTTATTACATATTTACAGGTCGAGTGCACGTCGATATTGTGTGTGGGTGTGTAGAAAGAAAAAGTCTTTGGTTAAAGTACCAGAGGCCATGACCAGCAGTTTATTGGGCTTCTCATTTCCAGTTTGTTTTCTAGCATAGACTCTAGAGTGTTTCTTTTTCCATGCCGTTCAAGTCAGTTTCTATTAACTCAGTAACTTCCATCATACATTAATTATAATATTGTTTCTTGACACTACCATATTTCAGCTCTTTCACATTATATTAAAATGTTTACAGTAGTGTGTGTGTGAGTGGGGGAGGGGGTGGGCATGGCGAAAGTAGGAGTATAAAATGAGGAGAGAGAGAGAGAGAGAGAGAGAGAGAGAGAGAGAGAGAGAGAGAGAGAGAGAGAGAGAGAGAGAGAGAGAGAGAGAGAGAATGTGTTTGTGTGTGTGTGTGTGTGTGTGTTGTGAAGGAAGGGGGTGGGGGGAGGAAGAAATAGTCTATGTGAATGATGGCCGGTCAGCTCTATAAACCACGAGCCGCCACTGTGTAGAACTCAATGAAAAAACAAGTCAAGAGAACTGTGTAGAAACCTCAAATAAAAAGTTTTGGAGAGAAATGTTCAGAAACCACAGCAAAAATGTTGCTGGGAAAGATGTTGGGCCCATACAAAAGGTTTTGAAGAGAACTGCGTAAAATCAATAGAAATTTTTTTAAAATTTTAATCAAAATAACAAAGAAAAATTTTGAAGAGAAGAATGCAGCACCTGCAGAATTAAATAAGTGTTGGAGAAAAGTGATCTAACCCAATAGAAAAGTTTTCAACAGTCAAAGAAGGTTCCAGAAATCAAAGAAAAAACTAAGACAGTGTAAAGCAGTAGGTAGAAGCCATGTAGCGCAATGGGTAGAATCCACTGAAGAAGCTCAAAAGAGAAGAAAACAGAGTATCAAAAGAAAGCAGTGGAGAAAAGTGTGTAGAACCAGTAGAAGAATCTGTGTAGAGATGGGGATAGAAACCAAAATTCAAATGGTGTGGAAAAGGGAATAGTCCAAATACAAGAATCGAGGAAAAGGAACAAACTGAAGAAGCGGGGATGGAGAACACAAAATGGTAACTGAAAATTTCAGTATCCCCACAGAGGCTAACACATCTCAAGATGCCATTATATAAATTTCACTCGACTTATTGCTGCATTAGTAAATCCATGGGAAAACATAGAGCCCTCCCAATGAGTTCATTCGGGGCTGTGGCTCTGCTAGCATTTCAGAGACGCAGCTGGTGGCCCCAAGCAAGCAACAAAGAGGAAACGTGAGGGAGATATGAAACAGACAACTCACCTGCATTGTAGCAAAGCCCAGAAAATCCCGCTGTTTCGAGACACAGTCTCAGAGTCAGAGTTAATAGTCAGAAAATTGCCTTGGCCTGTCCATAATACTGTAGAGTAACAATGAAAAGGTTTTTTTAAAGGCATACAATGGTAATTTAAAGACTAATCACACAAAAAAACCCACTTCACAAAGTGAAAAAAAAAATGAGGTAACCATAAGAAACACAAAGGGATTTTTTAAGCCAAATAAATTCATGTTCAATTCAAGGGTTACGGTGTGTGAGGTTGAATAGCAAAATATTGATTTTTTCAAAACTGCACAAAATTTACTGTGGCTCCAAATTCGCATGTGATTAGGGCTATTATCTTCATCTCTCCTTTCAGACATATAAATTATAGTTTATAAGTGTTTTACATTCTCATAAACACAATTTAGCCCATTGGGGAGGCACGCAGCTTCGACTAAGGGGAAACTCAGAAGAAATGGAAAGAAAAAAAAGGTGAAAAAAGGTGTCAAGGGCCACTTCCTTAAGCGACAGCTGGATAGAGAAACAAAAGCAAAGCATGAGTCAATGAGGCACACAAAAAAAATCTAGCCTTGTGACAATAATAATATGCCTCAGCTATGGGTCCCTATTTTATAACCACATGATCAAATTCAAGGATCTCTACCATCTGGATATTTTATTGTCAAATGAAAACGAGGTGGCTTGATCCCTGAGCTGATATCTGTGGCCATCTGAGCATATGAAAGTAGTGAGGTTGATTATCTAATCCCAAACCTATGAAGCAGTAGCTGAAAGGAGCCAAGACTTCTGAGTCACTGAGAAAGGTTAATATGCACTTTAATCCTACTTTTCGTCTCTTTACCGAATTCAATCATTTGTGTCACAACCTGGTGGAATCAGGCGCTGGTCAGTTTTTGGGCATGTGGAGTTATTGGTATCATCTTAAAGTTTATTCAGTTGTCCTGCTATCGGTGAAAAAAAAGCCCGTCTATCTTGAATAGAAGAGATATTCACGATTGAAATAAGTGGGGGTAGTCCGGTGTCAAAGGTAAAATTAGGGAGAAAATGACTGCTAAAGTTTGGTGAATTCCAAAGCTTCAGAATCTTTGGAAACCGAAAATCTATATTTTTTATACCTTTAATCAACGTTTTCCAATAAAATCCATACAGAAATGTGTTTTGAAATGAACATAAAAGAGGTTACGCAAAGACTTAGAAAACAAAATTCGATAAAAATTGCCAATGCAGCGGAAAAATGCCTTTTTCTTCGGTTTCATTATTTTGAAGAGCGCCTGATTTCACCACACTGCCTCAAATTTATTGAAATTATTCCTATAAATGGCAAATTCTCCTAACCCATTTGGAACATCACAAGTTTTTGTAATGTAATGACCCTAAAATTTAAATTGATCATTCCAGCATTCCTCTGAAAAGAGCAAGGGTTTTTTTTAGTTGTTGCATTTTAATGTAATGTGGAAAGGTGTATTGAAGACAAAAGTCAAGTTCACACAGAAAAGTCTCACAATGTAAAGAACAAAAGAGTTCAAAGAAAAACCTTACTCGCAGCTCCAAATCCAACCAGCACTGATCCCAGATACAGAGCCCAAACCATTGGCTTGAGAAATTGCAGGACAAACAGACTGATTTGTGGGAGGGGGCGGGGGGGGAGAAAAGTCAACAAAAAACATGAACTCATTACTGTATTCAGACAACAAAAAGCACGGGCTAAGAAAAATTTTTACAAAATTTGTATGTTGATAAATACATAAAAGGTCTTCAGAGTAGTTCTACACCTCAATACAAACTATGTCAGTCTACCAGGCCAGGCAACCATTTCAGTTTAAAGGATAAATTTTCCTAAAGAGCAATTTCTTGACGTTAGCAACTGCTTACTGCGTAGAAAGCGACACAAACTGGTTATGACTACAAACGAAAAAGCTATCAATCTAGCCTTTCAACTAAAGTGTGACAAAAACGTGACTTTCATTATTTTCATCTAAAACCTCCATTTCAATTTGTCCAACACACAAGAATTAACAATTTTCATATATAAATAATGAGAAAAACTTACAAATACATGAGGGACCCAATGAACATGGCTATTTTGGGCCCTGTAAAGGCCACAAACGACGGGGCAGCCCAGTTGGAGACTGAGAAGACTGCATACAAGATACCCAAGCTGAGGACAAAATCAGAGTGAAGATCTCATGAGACTATGATTGGACTACTCTGGATTTTTTTTAAAAACCTATGGCATAATTATTCAGAACAATAATGGTCTATGATACTTTGACAGACATCTTCAACTGTGTACTTTTCATGACTAATATTTTACTTCCCTACCATCTATTTCTGTGTGCTTTCCTCCACGCTCAGCTTCATCAATGCTAAATAAGCCAGACACAGCAATCACAGGTACACATAAGATAGTGACCTTATTACTTTCTTCAAGAACTTTATTCCATCATTCCCTGAATCGTTTCAAAAGACGCACTGTTCTGCCTTACTGCTGCATCTCTTGCTCTAAGTGTGTTCTACAGTAAAATCAAGAATTGTACAAGGCTATAGAAATGCAAAAAAAATGAAAGTAGAAAGAGCAAACTGCAATGGAATCCCTGCCAATAAGGCACTAGTCTTGATCCTGCCAAGAAGAAAAAACCTAGAAAGGACAGATAAAGTTAATTTATCTGTTGCGGTTGAAGGAAAAGTGTAAATGTCAAAGCAACATTTTTCTGTTGTCGAAAGCAATCCATGTAAGTTCAAATTTTGAGAATTTTTTATTTTTACACCCTCCCAAAGCTCTATCGAAGATGCACTTTTCAGCATCACCAAAATGCAGTTTAGTGCTATGGCCAAGACTTACAATTTTCTTGTGTTTCATGATTCCTGATAAGAACAACACAACTAAAACCAGTTTTTTGTCTTGTGTGTAAAAAGTACCCAAACGCAATTAAGTGCTTTGCTTGCACAACCAGGGATACAAACTTCTTTTATTATCAGTGTTCTCTTGATACTTGGACAAAAATATCCTTATATCCTCAACAGTAGCCCAAAGAAAGAAAGTTGACGTTATTTTCCCTGATATTGTTAATGTAAATAATGTTGCTTTGTAGACAGGCATTCACAGGAATAGCTGAGGTAAAAAATACTAAAGAAAAAAAAAGCAACTACAACTAAGTACTTAAAAACTAAACAAGCAAAAAACGAACTCTTTTTTTACAAAACCAACAGACTTGATCACATAGTGTGTTTCTCAAATTTCCCCATAAGATTTAAGCCTCACCTTGTGTACGCATTCCCTGCCGTGCCATTATTCTTTTCCACACTGTCCAAGACAGTTTTCTGAAAGTAGATAGTCGTGACATTGTACTTCTTTTCAAATACATATTTTCCCATTTGCATTCTTCATCAACCAATTTGTTAATACTGTGTGAATGAGCAAATACTTCCTATTGTAATAATAAAATTGTAAGTCACAATTTATCATTTGCCTTTGAAACTGAAACCGATAACCATCAGTTCACAGGACTAGTACAAATTAAAATGGAAAAAAGAAAGAGAAAAAAAACAAAAAAACAACATTCGAAATGATATGAGCACAGACTTTATTTCAAAGCTTTGGTCACCGCTGCTACACTAAATGGTGGATGCAATCATCCCAAACCCCTTTACAATACATTACCAAATAAAAACAATTCTAATTTAATATGTGCTAGAAGAATTATCAATGGCTGTGTATATCAGACAAAATTGATTGTATTTTTATACTACCACTCCCAAAGCCTGAGGCATGGACTTTCAAGAAACCAGGGGCAGCCAGCCCCCCCCCCCCCCCCCCCCCCCCCCCACATACACACATATCCTGGGAAGAGTCATTTTCAAATCTGACGGCTACATTCCAAAACAAAGCATCAAAAATATCTTTTAAAAGTAACGGTTAACGACAGGAGTAAAGATGAATCATGAAATTGGCGTAAGACAAATAAAAATCCACAAAAAAAGTGCTAATCAATGCATGAGAATGGTGTTAAAAAAATAGGGAGCATTATTTCACATGAGTCAGTCGATGCAGTGTGGCAAGAAAAAAAATCCCTGAATCAGAAATTTAATCTGCCAAAAGCATTTTTGACGAGCAAAGTGTCAGGAGCATATTATCATATTATGAGCCTTAGTTTGGCTAAAGAGTACCAGTAGAGGCATACTGAAGAGACTCAAAGATGTGAAATGCAATGTTCCAGTAAGACAATATGTGACGCTTAGAAATCAATAACAGGGTAAGTAGAAAAACGTACTTCACAACTTCTGCTTCTAACAAATCTACAGACTTCACAAGTTAAGGACCACTTGCAAACACTCTGAGTGGTCTTCTTGGGTCAACCTGCACGTGAGCGTTTGTGGAATGATCCGGTGGCTTGATGGCGCTGCCTCAAGCGGACAATGACCAGAGTGTGACACTGCAAGCCTTCTGGCAACTTCTCTGGCCCCAACTCCATCCTGCAGCCATGCCATAGCCCTACACCATCAAAGTCTCTCAGCTTTTGTCATGGTGGCATGTTGATGTGATACTGGTTTTTGCACAAATGGCGGCTTATATTGCCACCAAAGTGAGCACAGTTTGAGACCGTACGTATATTTATTACGTGAACAGAAATTTTAACTGAGGAATGTCCGTGGTGTCACACACAAGTCCATAAAAACAGCAAATTTGGCTAAAATTCATTGAGGATTTCCGTGCTGCATGTGGTGGTTTTGCTCCTTTCGGAAACTTTGCAGTATGCATTGGTAACCCAATAACACTTTCAGAGTAAGAGATTTTGAAACATTCCTTGCTGTCTTTTACTCGGATTTTGTAAAAATCAGGGCTGTCTGTCAAGGCGGAAACGAAAGCAAACGATAGAACATGATAAGAAAATTTTGAGAAGAGAAATTTTCTACCACTGTCAGGATTCCAACCCAGGACCTATTGTATGAGAGGTGAACACCGTACCTTTAGACCAAGAGAGTCCCCAAAGAGAGAGGGAAAGAAAGAAAGAAGTGGGTTTTTAAGAAGAAGAAGAAGAAGAAAATAATAATATTGTAGATCATTTCAATGGTGCCCACTCCCATGTGATCACAGCTCTAGGCACTTAAACATAAATGCATGTATGAACAATATTCACGCACGCACGCACACATACACACCCACATTCATGCACCCACATGTACGCCAAACACACACGCACACATACAGTAATACACACACATCTACTTGCTTATCACACGTGCACACTTACACATCATTACGAAAAGAGCACAGATAATAAGATAATATAGCAATGCATTTTGCAAAATACAGAGTGATCCCAAAAAAAAAACTACAAATTTTTGTTTAAATATTTTCCTCCACACTGAAGTTTTGCGTTTCAAATTTATACTCAACATTTGGAAGCCAAAAGGAATTTATCTGACATTCATTTTAGATAAATCCACAGAATAGTTTTGCTCTACATAGCGTAACAAAACAGCCCATTTTCAGCTATGTCCCCATTTTCGTAGCATGACACACAAGTTCGCATTAATAGGCCTACCACTAAAAATCACTACGATTGTGCCATATAGCAAACTACAGTAGTCTAACAGACCAATAAAAGTTTGCAGACAGTTTTTCTCAAGTTTCCTTTACCTGCTGAGATCATGATTAAAATTAGTAAAGAGCAGAGAGCTTTTTGTATTGAACATTTCCTCACCACCAACTCATTTCATAAGTTTCGAACAAGGTACTGAAATAATGTTAAAGTGTCCTTTAGGCCTTCTTTGATGGCAAGGGTGGAAATGGTCCATCAGTTAGGACCTGTAGAGACTTAGAACAAAAATTTCCCAGACAAAACGACCATTTCAGGTCAAACACACACCGTTCGCACCCCTTTAAACATTACCAGGGTGCAGAATTTAGTAGATGAGCCCCATGAGAAGTCTGTCCGTAGAACATGTCTGCAGCAAAGACTTTCCTACATCTCAACGGTCTGCATTCTTAAGGCAGATCTTCATCTACGACTGTACCATTTTCCCTTCGCGAAGCTATCAAAGGATAGCAATGATTCCTCGATGGTCTTGAAAAGCACAATACTTCCTCTACGACATTTGGTTCCTCGGCAAAGCCCATATTCACCTTTCAGGTTATAGCAACTCCACAAATGGTGTCTAATTGAGCAACATCACCCCCCCCCCCCTTTGTCTGTAGAACAGCTCTATACTGTAAGGTGTACAGTGTGTGTGGCTTTGAGTACTCATGGTTGAGTGGATCATTGTGTTTGGCCACCAGTGCACATTACGAACGACGCGTTAAAATGTGTCCAGTCAAAAGGAAGACATACAGACCATTGGTTCTTGGAATTCCAGAATTTTTAAAAACAATTTTAACTCAGTAGGAAAAAAGAAATATTGTTTAACGGTTTACAGGGATGGAAAGATTAGATTTTAGCTATAAAAGGAAAAAGAAAGAGAAAAAAAACCCAATCATTTTGTGACTTTTCTTAAAAGATCTTTTAAATTGGTGCATTTTGCATTCATAGGCGGTTTTTATAAAAGCCAATTCCGGTTTTGAAAATTAGTTTCTTCTTTGTGAATTTTATGTCAAACCAATTCCTTTTCAATGAATTATATCTGTTCCAAATTACAACACTCTAGCACAAATTTTGTGCGAGAGATTTAGAAAAAAAAGTTGTACAGTTTTTTTCACCCTGTAAAAATAAATGGATACATATAGTCATTTACATAACATTGTACTGAAAATGAATCTACTGACATAAAAATGATGTAATTAAATGTGTCTTTAAAGATATTTTAAATTTAGACTCAGATCTTGTAAGTCTCAAGGGTTGGGGAAGAGAGTTCCAAACTGATGGAGCAAGGTGGGCAAACGATCTTTCAGCTAATTTTTTACCTCCTTTTCAAGGAACTCTTAAAAGATACTGACCGCCTGCTTAGTGATCTAGATGGAACTTAAATCTGGATGAGATCACTAAGATATGAGGGAACTTTGTTAAACATTTATGACATAATGTTGCAATTTTATTCATTAGACATTCTTATATTTAACTGACACGGGGAGCCAATGCAACGTTCTTAACATGGGAATGGAAGTGATGTGATCCTTTTTCTTTTTCTTTAGTACAAGCCTAGCAACATGATTTTGAAAAGGCCACCTCTATTCTCACCCCCAGTGAGAATAGCGCAGGTGAGCCTTTTCATGGGTCTCAACTCAGAATTTTTTAAAAGGAGGAACTTTCCGCGTGATCGCAACAGAAGCCCATTTTTGCGAGATACCCACTATTATTATACTGTTAGACCCTAGAATGTTGAAATAAAAACCATCAATTTATCAAAGCAAGATTATTTCATACCAGTTTGAGGGTTTGGAAGATAATTTCAAGTAAGGGTCACTAACCAAATATTTACAATCTTGATTACGTACAGAAAGTGGAGGAGCACTGTGGTCTTGTGCAACTTATTTATATTTTACTTTCATCATATTCGCCTGCATATATAAACTATATAAAAATGAATCTTGTTTTGAGCCTGGGAAAGGGCCTAGAACCAGAATATCGACTGTCATGAACCAGTCTGGGTGTAATGATTCGTATAATAAACGTGAAAGACAATATTAATGCTTAAACTCAAAGAAGAAAATAACTTGAATAGCTCAAGTAAACCTATTCAGAGTGAGAGGTGTAAGAACTGTGGGAGGGCAAGATGCAGTGGCACTGAAAATCGGTGAATCTTGAACAAAAAGCTAAAATATAGAGACATAATTTACTGTCAGCCATCCAATGAAACGCGAACTCTAAGGCCCCTGCCCTAAGTTCATTAACATGCTTACAAGTAGTTATGATGGATCCTGATTATACACAAGGCATGCACTAACGCGCACTTTACTTTGCAGAGAGCTGTAGTAGTAATCAAAATTCTAAATATTAAAATTTGCTTCCAATTTATTTTCTTTTTTTGTCCTCTGGTGTTGCGTCAAGCCCTCCCCCCATCCCCGAGAGTATCTTTTTAAAAAAATCAATAATCTCCCCCCTCCCATTCAGGAGTCCTGTACTTCACAGCGCTCAGTACGCGCGCAGGTTCATTGACCAGTCACAATGAGGAGCCTGACAAGACGCTTGTATAACTTTCTTTTCTTTTTTTTTTTGGCCCCACAAGCGACAGCACAGTGACAAACATTATTTTCATGGCGACACTACGTTTGTAATGCAGAACCTGCATGTTACAAATGTTGCGTATTCAGACTTTTACAGACAGATTTCTGAGATCTTGATTTTCCGGTCGAGCCTCGGTGTCACATACAACACCGCTTGCCGCCATAGTCGCCTGTTCGCATGAAACGTACTCTCAGACCAGGAAAAGCCTAATTAATATTACAATCGCGACCGGCAAAAACGAACTTAAAGACTTTTAAATCAGATTTGGTTTTCAAATAATATTCGAGATCTTTTATGTATTTTCCCGCGTCTCGGCAATTTTTTTCAAATTCCCGGGTAATTCCCGAGGCCTGGCAGTCACTCTGCTCCCACCAACTCTCTTTCTGATTGACCCGAGTTTAGCGGAGGAAATGGCGGTAGCGGAAATCCGCTAAATAGCAGAATATTGAGACCCATGCTTTTGGCTTTTCTCCCCCGGTGTGCGTCACGGTGATAGGCTAACCAATGTAGGCCTAGCGTTCACCAGAGAAAGAGATGGAGGGGAGGGGGGGGAGAGAGAGAAAGAGAGAGAGAGAGAGAGATATCTGCCATGCAAAACAAAATGGCGAACCGCGTAGTTCGGCTTGATTCGAAAAGTGAAATAGCCATAGAGCATCTTTGTAGACGACCAAATTCGTTTGTAACTTTTATGCTATAACATCATTTTTTCTTTGTTTTTGTCAATTTGATCATCCACACCGATAGACAGTATTCAGAAATTAGGAAAAACATGTCTTGTTTCACACCAGGTGAGAACAGCCAACATTGACAAGTCTCATCCGGGGTGAGAATAGCCACTTCCTTTTTGAAAACGTAACTTGTGAAGAGTGGTATTTGGTATGTTAGCTAGTAAAGCA
Organism: Aplysia californica; assembly: GCF_000002075.1. NCBI lineage: Eukaryota > Metazoa > Mollusca > Gastropoda > Aplysiida > Aplysiidae > Aplysia > Aplysia californica. The sequence continues at coordinate 137,874 of NW_004797506.1, forward strand.
TTGCAATAATCGATGCATGAAAAGAAGAAAGATGACATTTTAAGTGTCCTCATATCTTGCAATACGATCTAACATGATGTCATACCACATGCAGCAAATGTGATGCAACATTATACACTCTTACCTTGTAGTAAAACTAGGCCCATGATATCATGTAGATCTCGTCACATTAAAAAGTTCACATTTTATAACTTTTAATAAAAAATGTAAAAGAAAAGTTAGTTAAGCCATTCACTCAGTCACAGTACTACTACTACTTCTTCTACACTGTAACTCTAACAGTCTACAGATAGATAACATGGGAGTAGCTGGATCATTAACAGTAATGGAATACAGATAACAGATCACCCGGCTTTCATATGTAAATAATTCATCTTAGTCTTAGGTAGGTAGGGCCTACTTCATTAAACAAGATCTAATAAGTCTATATATTTAAATTATAGTATAGCATAATTTTGGAGTGTTTTACTAATCTAGATCAAGATCTAGATCTACAGCACTTACAAAACCTTGCATACTCAGGGCAATAATATCATTTCCCACCGTGGGGAATGGGAAGTAGGCGTATACATTATAGGATTATAGGCCTCGCCTAACCTAAAGCCTAAAGTAAAGGTTATAGTTATGTTACCTTAGGGCCTAGTTAAGTGCCTAATCCTCTCTACTAGTCTCTACTGAGTTGGTTTAGAAGAAAGGAAATTGCAGGTCTGTGACGAAGTTAATCCTACATACTAATCTAGATCTATTCTAGATCTAGACTCTAGATCTACAGTAGCCTAGAAGATATCTAGAGACAGAGTAGTTCGACTAGGCCACTAGGCCAACTAGATCTACTCCTACAATACAAATATACATGATATCTTTTTTAAAAACGGGGGTAAACCTTATTATTTTCAATTAGAATGAAAAGCAAGGTGTAATTATCTTACCTCGACCATTGAACATGTCTGAAAGGCAGTAAATATGAGCATAAAAGAAACGCCCAAAATAACAATGTTGAACAAACGAAATTCACAACAGTGGATCGCCATCTTGTACAATAAAATATCACATGACTTTTTCTCGACACTTTTCGTTTGAGCTCGTAAATTTACGGAAAAGTTACGCATGCGCTCAATGTCCCGCTCAAACAGGACACGCCGCCGGAAGAGTCCATACAGACGAGCTTGCTAAAATACAATAACTTTCAAATTCAAGTGTCTCCGACTCGACTCCGAGGATTTTATCGTGTCCTTTGTGCACCGACAGTACCTGCACGACGATGAGCAGCTATGGTAGAGGGCCTCCCAGCATCGATGGGATGGTGTCGCTGAAAGTAGATAATTTAACTTACAGAACCACCCCAGAAGATTTGCGGCGTGCGTTCGAAAAGTATGGCGACGTTGGAGATGTGTACATTCCTCGGGATAGATTTACCAGAGAAAGCAGAGGATTTGCTTTTGTTCGTTTTTATGACAAGCGAGATGCTGAAGATGCAATGGATTCTATGGATGGTGCACTCTTAGATGGAAGAGAAGTCCGATGTCAAATGGCACGTTATGGAAGACCCTCAGAGCCTCACAGACGTGGGCCTCCCAGACGCGGTAGCTACGGAAGGCGGGGACGGTAAGTTCATGAGAGACGAGGTCATCTAGATTCTAGATATATAGAATCTATCTAGAATAAGATCTAGATCTAGATCTAGATCTAGATACAATGGAATCCTGTTATAACGAGAGGGTGGGGACCGGAGCAAAATGTCCGTTATAGCAGGATTCTCGCTAGATCTATAAGGGATTCAGTAATAAATTCAAGGAAAACTGTAAAGTAGGTCTCATCTATGAGTTTGGTATTCTGTTTATTTCCTTTTGCTTAGCAATGCCAATCACCCGCTGCGCCTTGTGCCGGAAATCGGCCTCCGCGCGAGGGGTATTTTTGGGGCCGCTCGGAATCAGAAGTGACTCTACTCTATATCTAGAATAAAATCTAGATCTAGATCTAGATATCTAGATACAGTGGAATCTTGTTATAACGAGAGGGTGGGGACCGGAGCAAAATGTCCGTTATAGCAGGATTCTCGCAAGATTTAGTAATAAATTCAAGGAAAACTGTAAAGTAGGTCTCATCTATGAGTTTGGTATTCTGTTTATTTCCTTTTGCTTAGCAATGCCAATCACCCGCTGCGCCTTGTGCCGGAAATCGGCCTCCGCGCGAGGGGTATTTTTGGGGCCGCTCGGAATCAGAAGTGACTCTACTCTATATCTAGAATAAAATCTAGATCTAGATCTAGATATCTAGATACAGTGGAATCTTGTTATAACGAGAGGGTGGGGACCGGAGCAAAATGTCCGTTATAGCAGGATTCTCGCTAGATCTATAAGGGATTCAGTAATAAATTCAAGGAAAACTGTAAAGTAGGTCTAATCTATGAGTTTGGTATTCTGTTTATTTCCTTTTGCTTAGCAATGCCAATCGCCCGCTGCGCCTTGTGCCGGAAATCGGCCTCCGAGCGAGGGGTATTTTTGGGGGCGCTCGGAATCAGAAGTGACTCTCTTCTAAGTTTAGTTACAGGAAAACTCCTGGACGAAAATAAATGAAACTC
>NW_004797506.1:140554-143378 GCF_000002075.1 Aplysia californica
ACATGCCCCAGTTGGCAGGAGGGAACGAGAGAAAGATAAAGTGGGAAAGAGGGAAAGAAAGAGAGAAAGAAAGAAAGAGAGAAGACGAGAGACACACAGAGGAGAGAGAGAGAGAGAGGGGAAGAGAAATACAGAGGGTGGCTGCTCGATTAAAATTATGACGTTGTTCTTTTCTTCAAATTGTGATTCCTCCAACTCCAAAACGGAGGATAAACGATCGTTCATCGAAAAGACATCCGCAATCTTCATTTGGATATCTAGATCTAGATCGATTTAGGGTAGCCTCGAAACGACCAAAGATTTATGTCCGTCTGCCTAGATCTAGATCTAGACCTAGGCCATAAATTAGAATAACCTAGGTTTGCCCTGAGCCAAGAGGGCGCTGAAACTTTCCGAATTCAGAAAAGAGTTCCCCTACCGGGTCTGTATACTTCGTGACTTTGTTCCCGGTTATCGGGTCTGTATACACTCCCTTATGGTAATTCTCTTGTCAACAAGTTAAAGTTATTGAAACCTGCCAGATTGCGCTTTTCCTGCAATCGGCCATTATTGCGCTTTTCCTGCAATCGGCCATTATTGCGCTTTGTCCCTTGGATTGATTGCGGGTTGGTCGGCAGTACATTTTTTACCTGCAGATGGATCAAAATCTGGCGAACCTTTAATGCCAATTTCCTCCTTTCTATCATTCACTCATTCCTTCTGTCTATCTTCGGATTGTTGCCGCGGCTGGAAATCTGCGCGTTGATCAAGTAAATTGACTTGTGATCTTAGACTTAGACAAAAAAATTACTGTCAGAAAGAAACTTTTTTTTGCAAATTTGTCTAGATCTAAATCTAGAGTAATTATCAATGCGAAGATTCTACGGCACGTGAACGCAATAAGGGCCGCGATGAAAGAAATAATAATATGCTTATACACGGGTGCCCACTACACGAGACTACGGATGGGATCGGTCCGATGACTCGACCGCCTCAAAAGTGTTTGTTTTCAGTTTCGGGCGATTGGCCCGATCCAGCCGTAGGTAAAATAAAAAATAATTCGAAGTGGTGTTCCGAGGTTGTGACAGGCGACATTCAGACGGGAAAATTGAGAAAAAATTTGGGTGTACCCTGCGCAACTGTATTTTGAAGGTACATCTATTCATTATACCCAGGTTTGCCTGCTATCAATGGTGCGACTACAAATTAATTGAATTATAGTAGCAATTAAAGGGGAACCTGCTCTTAAACATTGCCAGCAATGGAAAGATATGTTGGTGAAGAAATCAAACAAGATAAAATGTTGGTGAAAAAATAAATGTTATGGGCTCTAGGCAATCTCTTCAAACAGGCTCCCAAATGCCATTTTCAACCCTCTAAAAGCACTAAAATTAACTCTCTTCGGGGGCTTCCTGAACCCCCACCCGGGACGCTGTCCCTGGACCCTGCTGGGGCCCCCAGACCCCCGGCAGAATATTCCTTACTTTTCAGCTTCAGCTGGTGGAAGCACTGGCAGTGCAAATGATCGACCGTTTCGATCAAAATAGTGTCTTTTAGTTTTGTAAAATAAGCTACAGCAAGGAGCCTACCAAGCATACCTCTTGTGGTTGGCCCAAATATAGATGTCGTATTTCCTCCATCAATTTTTGTGGTCGGGGGGGTTCCTTCGCCAGTAACTGTTGACCAGATCTAGATCTAGATCATCACTATTTTTCGGATCACGATCACATGGCTGCCTAAATCTACAGATTTTTCCGGTAGATACCGATTTTGGGCCTGTTCTACCGACATACCGATAAGGTGTCAAAACTACCGGATTTTCGATGGGTGCCAAGAGAGTTTTTAAAAAACCAAACCATTCTGCTGTGCTTCCACTCTTTATTTTTACGGAAATCCGTACTTTCTGTCAGTTCCGTACTTGCTGCATCATCGTATCAACGCCATGCGTTGAGATGAGAGAGAGAGAGAGAGATCAGCACTTGCCTCCGTAACTTGTCAGATATTTACGGCAACTCTCGGCAATAAGTTGTATTAGAAACTGCCAATTGCGCATTTCGTACACTGGGCCATTGTCTATCTGTGCCATTCGGTCGGCAATAGTTTTTCACGTGCATATCGGCTTAAATCTGTCTACTCACGATAGATTATCTTCCTCCTTCTTTTCATTCATTCTCTCTCTCTCTCTCTCTTTAGCAATGCCAATCGCCCGCTGCGCCTTGTGCCGGAAATCGGCCTCCGCGCGAGGGGTATTTTTGGGGCCGCTCGGAATCAGAAGTGACTCTTCTAAGTTTAGTTACAGGAAAACTCCTGGACGAAAATAAATGAAACTCGGCAACCAACCAGAGGAAAGGTTAAACTAACGACATGCCAGCGTACAATCCCGAACGATTACTAGAACCGGAGATATTGCCGTGTTTGTGCGAATTTCCTCTGCGGTTCGAAAACTAAGCGGAGCTGCGGGTTGATCGCCGACCACACAAGCGCCCCACATGTCTTCTTTATTGCTATAAAATTTCAGATCTCTGCGTTTAGTAGATTTTCTGTACCACCAACTTAAAATTACCACCCATACATTGATAAAACCCTAGATCTAGAAACTTGATAGTGCATTCCAAATGCGAGGTGCCGGCACGCAAGAGGCGCGTGATGGCTAGGCGGCATGTGATTGGCTGCCTATAACCAAATGGGTCACCGATGACTACATCGCGGGTTTTCCCGATAGCGCTTTACTGAGTTTTAGAAGGGGTGATCGCGTCGCGGTGAAAACGATGTCACGCAATTCAACAAATTTCACGCAAATATCGGTCTTTAAGATCCAAAGTAATGAAGACATCGAAAAAGTGAT
>NW_004797506.1:143478-173784 GCF_000002075.1 Aplysia californica
ATTCATATGCTCCAATTCATTACTGACTTATGAACAGTTTTTCCTCAAAATACATCAAAACATGTCCCACATTTTGGCGATTTTTTCCTATATGAAGGTCCTCCAACATTTTGCAAACAAAAATCCCAATAACTTTTTTATTTATCAATGGATTTTTAATTGTTTTTAAAACATAGTTCTTAGAATTTACTGTATTTTCATTTAAGTCCATTTTTAAGCAATTTGGATGAAAATTTAATTTTTCATTGTCATTGCTATTTTGCTATCTCCCCTGATGCTGATTTTGTTTCAATATAACCTCTAGGTCTTACTTGATCAAAATTCGAACCAGATTTATTTCCCTAGCGCTAGATCTAGCGATGTGGACTGGCAGCTCAGCTTTGGCGATCAGAAAGAAAGGGCTCTGGGCAAACTCGCTCGCTGTGTTTTCCCCCAACCCATCACATTGCTGTGACCTCTCCATCCCCGTATCGGAGAAGTGAGAGGCATAGTAGGCCTCGATAATCTAAACTAGGCTTACGATGGCTTATCTTGCGATAAGACTCCACTGTATAGATCTAGATCTAAATCTAGAGTAATCGTACCGGGTCGGGCAGCACGGTTTTTTTTAGCTGTCGGGCACTGTAGTACAAAAAAATTGTTTAAAACTTGGTTTTTAAGTAGATGTGAAGTGGTGTCAAGTCTGAAAACAACACTATCTTTAGCATTATACATGATGTGTGTCTAAACGAAGTTCGTAAACATGAATTAACCTATACTTTTGGTGTCGGGAACACTTTCGTATCGTGTACGCCGAAAACTATAAGGAGTTTGAATTTCAACGCCGAGATGGTAATAGATCTATCTATCCTCTATAGTGTGCTCAAATTTGAATGTTCTGTGTCCAAAGCGGCTTCGCACGGAGACCGGCCATTTTCCCCTCACTTTCGTGGCAAATTATGTGACCTACAAATCCCCGCAAGACTATTCCGGGCCTGTTCATTGGTCACTTGAAATAGGGCAATGGCGGACGCGCGCATCCGGTTGTTTTTCTCTCTATTCCCCTGTAACATCGCAATGTGGGGTATTCCGAGGCGAGGTTATCTCGCCTCGGGGTGTTCGCGTCTCAACGGGGGAAAAGAATTTTTAATTGTACGGCATGCTAGATTGAATTAACTTATTTTTTACGGTTGGCATGGTCTAAAGTCATCATAAAACACTTTGCAATTATTTAGTCACGCTGCCGACATATATTCCCAAGATCCCATGTTGTGATACAATGCTTTAAATAAAATGGACTCATCCCGACACCCCTTTTTCGCAAAATCGTAATATGTACACCACAATTTTAATTATAACAAAATAACTACGAAATTGGTAGTAAATCTGACTGCAGAAATGATTTCTACACTCAAAAACACATCGGGTAGCCAAGTTTCTCTCGAACACTCCGATTAGTTACCGAGATATTGTCGATTTTCTTACAGAATCTGCTACTGCGTGGTCCACTTTTTAGGAGTATTTTCCTATATGTGGGTCATCCATATTTTGCCGACCTTTACAACCCCATAACTTTTTTATTTATGAACCGATTCTCAAAATTCAAGAAGCATAATTGGGTGGCAATTGACACTACCTTTTAAATATAATATAATCTAGATCTAGAATCTAGCCCCTAAAGAGTGGCACACAAACCTAAAGCAACCTCCCTTACTTTCGTTGAAACAGTTACGGCGATATTTTGCTAAAAATAGTCGGTAAATTTTTACTTTCACTCCCGCACACAGATGCACTGTTTCAGGGGTCAAACTGCTGTACTGTTTGCTGCAGATCACACACATAAAGCCACAAAAACTGTCGCAAATCAATTATTTTCAAGACAATTTCAAATCAAACTAAAATATCAAATTATGGGTAAAAACAGGGGCATGCCCCCCTGTAACCCCCCAGATTTTCTTTTACCCCAGTGGGGCAGGCCCCCCTGGAAACCCCGGTTGGTCCAAAGCATGTCTATCTCGGTTAAAAACAATCAAATATTTCAAAAACTATTAATTGGCGACGGAAAAGAAGTTGATATAATTTGTGTTCAGCACATCAATATTTAGTAGAAAAGGGACAACTGGTAGCCAAGTGTGAGACGGGAGGGAAAGTAAAAAAAATACCAAATAGTCCTTAAGACAGCTCTTTCTTCATCAACTGAGGAAAACAGCGTGAAGCTTTTTTCCCGGAAGAGTTAACATTGGTTGTGGATGAAGGAGTCTGTGGCCTAGATTGTTCTACGTTTTGGTAAACTCTAAAAGCAGGAGAGTTATTTGCATTTGAGGCCCTCAAGGATGAAAGAGAATTTGCAGTTCAGTCTCGCCGTTTTTGCCCAAAGGGGGGGGGTGCCCGGATTGTAACATAAAATCCGTAGTTTCTTATCCTTCGGGCACATATAGTGCCAGTGGTTATTATATAGGGAGTGTATACAGACCCGGTAACCGGGAACAAAGTCACAAAGTATACAGATCCGGTAGGGGAACTCTTTTGGGATTTAAGAAAGTTTCAGCGCCCTCTTGGCTAAACCTAGGTTCTTCTAGATCTATGGCCTATTTGCAACGCCGCGTTGCGATTAGTGCCAGTGCTAAATAAAACGCCGTGTGTAAAATTATCAAGCTTAATCTGCACTTCGTTATCGAAAGTTCTGATAGCCGAAGTGACAGCGCGTCTGCGCTTGAAGTCAAACCATTATTTTTTTAAAGTGTGGGTTCAATCCCGGTCCTGGACAGGTTTTTTTCTTTTCCTGTTTTTTTTTGTTTTTTTTTGTCCTCTTCTCGACTGACCAACAAATTGTTCCCATAATTATATCTTGTTGCTTTGTAGTTTCTTTTAATGTAGTTATGAAGCATGCACATTCTGGTTTTGTCCCCAAGAGGAGCTCTGTACAAAGTAGGCCTTAGTAGATCTATAGCCTATAATTTTCTTTTTACCAATTTAGGCCTGGTTAAAGTTCAGTTGTGGCTTTCCTTGGTCTGTGAGTTTAAATTTTTTTAAATTTTAGGCTCAGGAGAAGGGGGGAAAACCCGACCGGGATTTGATGCCACGCTTGGAAGCACTGAACATTAGACTTACAGAACGTAGACAGTAGACAGCTTGTATACGTTCTCTAGGACTAACTTGAAGTTCAAGTTGCACCGTCTTGCTATTGTATCCAAGCGTCTTTCGACTGAAACTTGCTCAAACTCTAACTCAAATGATTATGATTATGAGAGATGAACAAGACGTCTACTTTTGTGCAAACAATGTCAGAAACAATTGTTAGATCTAATCTAGATCTACCCATGTTGATCGGAACAAGACAACGTCATAAAAAAAGGAGTCAAATCCTAGGAGGTTTATCAAAAAACTGAGAAAGCTTCCACAATTCAGGCAGAACTTGATCTACAATATTAATCTATCATGTAGAAACGATTGCTACTAGATCTAGATCTAGATTCTAGTACTGGCATTTCAAATAGCACGGGAGCTATTCAGAACGCGGCGTTGCAAATAGTGCTTGCCTATTATATAGGGAGTGTATACAGACCCGGTAAGCCTAGGTTCTTCTAGATCTAGACAGACATAAATCATTGATCTAGTTTCGAGGCTAGCCTAGATCTAGATCTAAATGAAGATTGTGGATGTCTTTTCGATGAATGATCGTTTTTCCTCCGTTTCGGAGTTGGGGGAATCACAATCTGAAGAAAAGAACAATGCATAATTTCAATCGAGCAGTCACCCTCTCTATTTCTCTGCCTCTCTCTCTCCTCTGTGTTTCGCTCGCCTTCTCTTTTTCTTTGTTTGAGTTTGTCTCTGTCTTTCTCTCGTTCCCTCCTGCCAACTGGGGCATGTCATATATATATTTTGCTCGCACTTCTCTCTCTCTCTCTCTCTCACACAAACACACTACCGAGTCTTGGCGCTGAAACTTTCCGAATTCAGAAAAGAGTTCCCCTACCGGGTCTGTATACTTCGTGACTTTGTCGGTTATCGGGTCTGTATACACTTCATATTATATAATAAAGAATGAAGATTTTGTGCATGATTTAAATAATAATAATAGAGTCAGATACAGCATATTAGCTTAGTTAGACACCAGTGTACTGTAGTAGAATCGGATACCAGTGTGTAATAGTCGGATATCAGTGTAGCAGGGTCAGATACCAGTGTACTAGAGTCAGATACCACGTAGTAGAGTGGGTCAGTTACATACTCATTAAAATAGCTATATAAATGGGGAAAACCACTTTAGACAAATTATCATTGTGTCCAAGTGTTGATAACAAGCATTAAAAATCATGTTAGTAAGCTTGCAAAGAAACAAATGTGATAATTGAAAATGGCCGAATGTCAAGATGCTGCCCGAATCCATGAGAAAACCAAAAAAATGTGACTGAACACGTAAATAAATCGGGTGTCACTTTTGCACCCAATAAGGGCCTCAAATATGAGAACAAGCTGAAACAGGTCATTCCTGGGGTCAACGAATCACAGGGCTTCCTGTAGCTGGTTTCGGTTTGTCTCTAGGGCAAGGCAGATAGGAGATGTAAAGCTTTAAAGTCGGCGTGCCTGATTTCGTCCTAATTTTGACCGAACCAGTAATTTTACTCTTGAATTTAGATTAGATATCTAGCAGACAAGAAAGAGGGTATTGTCTCCCCAAAATTTAGATCTGATCTTGATTCTATCACCGCGTTTTTTCGGTAGTTCCCACCCCGCAATTGTTATTGGCCCCAAGAGTAGGGGGGTTTCAGGGGGGGGGGGGCAAGCCCTGACCTAATAAAAATAGAGTGGGGGGTTTCAGGGAGGCATACCCCCCTGAATTTTACCGTAATTTGATGTTTTTCTGTTGTTAGGTGTGATATCTTAGCTCACCACGCATCAAACATATAGATCTAGGCTCAAATAAGGGGGGTAGGAACTACCAAAAAAGCACCTCTATCACTTTTTGTCATACAACCGTTTACAACGGCGATTTTGTAGTCTCGTTCGTTAAAATCCAAAGCTGAACGCCAGAGACCCTGAATTGCCAGGTAATTGTTGAGGATTCAAGCAAAGAATGGCCTTTTTTCAACAGTTGCCACCCCCAATTATTATTCGCCGGTTTGGGCCACAAGAGTCAAAGTAGGAGGTTCCCCCTGACCTAATTTTATATGGAGGGGGGGTGCAGGGGGGTTAACTTTTATTAACTCTTGTCAGCGTCTGTGCTGAGATGCGAATCTTATCACAACCGATAACATTGGACTTCCGGGCAGGCCGCCGGGGTCACTCAGTGTGTAGTGTTGGTGTACAGCACGCATGCCGTGAAACGTGTGTGTTCGCCAAGAATACCATGGGGGTGTGTTGATCGACTCTATGAAAATAACGCTCTATCTTTCATGCTTTCTATAAAGTGTTACAAACCCCCTCTCATAAGCTGATCAGACATTACAAGTACGAGAAGTTAGGCCAATTTGAATAAACCTTTCTAGACGCTCTTGTTGTTATGAATAACATGGGGTTCGAAAGGGGACGCATGACCAAACGCAGGCGAGGTGCCAAAATAGGCTTATCGGGCGACATAAACCCGGCCCCCGCAGGACGATGATTTAGGGGGGCATGCCCTCCTGAATTTTACCATGTTTTGCAGTTAGGTTGCATCCTTGGGGGTTTTTTTTGTGTTGCCTATTTGGTCATTGAGACTTCCGGATTTCTTCTCTCGATGTTAACAAATGAGTGGTGGTGGTTTTTAACTTTAACGAACGGAACTGCAAGATCACCCATACAACATGTGGAAATAACTTATTTTTACTTTCCCTCACGTCTCACACTTAGCTACCAGTTGTCCATTTTCTACTAAATATTGATGCTCTGAACACGAATATCTACTTCATTTCCTTCACAAATGAATTGGGTTTTTTATATCTGATTGTTCTTAATAGAGATAAGACGTTCTTTGGACCATTCGGGGGGTTCCATGGGGGCATGCCCCCCTGTTTTAACCCATAATTTGATAGTTTACAATTAGATTTGAAATTTTCTTGAAAATAAATGATTTGCGACATTTTAGTGGCTTTATAAGTGATCTGCAGCAAATAGTTGCAGTTTGACCCCCGAAGCAGTGCATCTGTGTGCGGGAGTGAAAGTAAAAATTTACCGATCTAATTTATCTTATGCGCTAAATGTGATCATCCAGTTTTTGCCCAACGATTGGGCTAGCCTAACTAATTATTAGATTCTAGTAATCGCCTGTTGTCTAGATCTAGAGTCAAGATCTCACCGTGGCTTGTGATCGGCTACATCACTAGGTTTCATCGCCGACTGCTTGGGCTGTGTGTGTGTGTGTTTACAACTTTGAGAGGAGATACAAATTTATGGAACAAAAATTGCTGAGAGAGTTTGAAATAACTCGTGGCTATGTGTACGAGTACGGCCCTCCACTTTACATAATGAGCTATGCTTTTTAGGTGGCGCATAAATTATCAAACCGGACACAATTAAACCCTGGAATCGCTCAGGCCCTTTATAAAGGGCGTGAGCCAGGAAGCGCGCAGTCTGTCTATTTAGGGCTTGCCTACTTCGATTGACGCTGGCTTTTTTTTTTTTTTCAATGGAAAATTTCATTATTCATGGAAAGTGACGTAGTTAATTACAGGTCAAAGTTATAAATAGTGACCAATGACTGCGAGTTTTCTTGATGAGTTGTGGTTAGTCGTGCCCGTCAGTAAAACTTTCAATCGTGCGTTCGCACCTCGTGGCATGACTTCAGCGTGTTGGGGACCGTCCGTTGACGGGGTCAATTTAAGTTGAAACGTCTTTCGTGACTTATCCTTGGGGGGAGGGGGTGTAAAACACTTGAGCTAGGACAAGGAGAGTTTGACGTGATACTTCAGGATTTAAAAAAATAATAATGATAAAACACACATAGGCACGCGCGCGCGCAGAGGGAATATATACATGGATATAATAATGGACACCCGTGGAAATCAGCTTGGCGGTGACCTATGTGATTTGTCGTTGGTCCCAATTTTTTTCCCACTGAGATCCTGACTTTTAGATTTCATTGCATGGCAGGTCTATTTTTCTTGGTGTATTACGGTCGGAATTGACTCGTTTTGGTTTGTCAACTTTATTTTACTATTGATGGGCCCAACTGCTCAACCACCACCACCCTTCCCCTCCTCAACTCTAATGCTGGTCATTTCGTAAGTTAATTTAAAATCATAAGCATTCAATCATAGTCATGGTCACTCTGTGTGGGTCTGTAAATGTGCGTGTAGTGTAAGTCAAATGTTTACAAGCAAAAAATCTTACTATAACATGAGATATTGGCTTTTGCCCTTTAAGTTTCTAAAAATTTAAACAATGGTTTAAATACCCCGTAATATAGTAAACTAAAGGGTGATGGAACCTCTTAAGTTGGCCTGAAAAGGGGAGCCCTGAATCAGTGTAAGTTAAGTGGGATTATACTTATAAATAGATTTATTTATGATTTTTCTCTAATGTACAATATCGTTGTCCACAGTTCCAGGTCCCGTTCACCAAGAAGGAGGCGTAGATCCAGGAGCAGGTCCGGCAGTCGCTCACAAAGTCGTTCTCAAAGCCGCTCTCGCAGTCGGAGTCGTGGAAGGAATGCCTCCAGGAGCAGATCTCGGTCCTATGAGCAGAATGGAGCAGAAGCCTCAGATTGACTTCCACAGTTGCAGCAGTGAAGCCTTCTAATCTCTCAATGGGGAGACAGCCTTGCCCATGCATCTGCCCTGCTGAAAAAGGTGCTTGTCCCAAGCTGTTTGCCTATTGATTGGTTGAAGTGGCCTCTCTGGTCTTTGTAAATATTTCATGAACATTTGTCCTACTTCCCCAAACTTTTTTTTTTTTTTTTTTTTTTTTCCCCCCTCGTATTATGTGTTGTTTTTGTTCTTACAAGTTGTGTTAAATTCAGGTAAATGGTTGCCCACATTTTATACACCACCATGTTATGTTTGTCTACAGTATTTGATTACCAGTTTTGTAGTTTTTTTTGGTGTTTTATGTCATGTTTATTTTTTTAGTATATATTTTTTTTTTTCCATGATTATTGTCACCCATCTATGATCAACCAGGACAGATCATTTGTCATGCTTCACATAAGAAATTCAGGATCCATTCTTAATGTTTGTTTCTTTTTATTTCCCCCAATTGTAGGAGCAGTAAATGCGGGTTAATTAGTTGCTGTGGCAGTCATGGTGCAGTGCTGGTTCGCTGTTACTGTTGCTGCGGTGTTGCGGGTGATAGCTGTTGCTGTCGGGCTAGCAGTAAAGGGTTGCAGTATGCAGTGGCTGTTGCGGTGGGGTGGAGTTGAGAATGCTGGAGGAGAGCGAGCAGGTGTTGCTGTTAATGCGTGGCCCAGCGACCAGAAATTGCTGTCGGTGCCGTATCCAGCCTGCTGTGGCCAGGAAATGGTGGTGCATCATCTCATCGTTTCATACATGTGTCTACTCATTCATTTTATTCACACATCAGTCAAAAAATTTTAAAACATTTTAACCCATTTTTTCCTCTTTCTTCCCCACAAACATTAATTCATTCTCTTTTTTCTCTCTCTCTCTTTCTCTCTCTCTCTCTCTCTCTCTCTCTCTCTCTCTCTCTCTCTCAAGGTTAAATCTTTCGATCCATCGTTTGGTGTTTTTTTTACCGTAAAATTGGTCATGAAATAAACGTCCCATACGGCAACTACATTTTAATGAAGTAATTATCAGACAGATGAGAGTAAATATTTTAGACTGACTTTATTTAGTGTGTTTTAAAAAAGTGTTGTTCTCACTTCAATGTCCACGCCCATTATAAGTTCCCAAGTTTAATCGGTTTATAGTTGGATGTGAAATGAATTTGTCAACGTTATTTTTCTAGTTAATGTACTGTAGTCTCCACCTAAACTCACTGTGCTCTGGAGCATTCCTAGGCGTGTCGATATAATATGGGTACATAACACTTTGAATGAGGGGTAGAGGGAAAATACAACAAAAAGACCTTCTCACTGTCATGTCTGGAACAGATAGGAAGAAACTGTGATAGTCAAGAGAAGAACGCTCAGCCACGCGGCCTTAACGACCACTTCAGACTACCTGTCGTCTATTGCAACTCAGTTAGCTTATGGTGACATCGTAATCATACACTTTGGGATACTTTCCTCTCTGGTGATTCATTGAGTGCGTTGATTCTTCAAGCGCATCTGATCACTTAACTAAACTTAGTTCCTATAGTGTTCTGTCGCATTTACTAGTGTTACGTATTACGCATATTTTTATTTTATAGGCCTACCTAAACAAAGTTACCCAAACACCAGTGAGAGACCTTTTCACAAAGATGCAGTTTGGGTGACCCAACCGAGTTTCTTCCCCAAAACATATCACTATCTCAGTCCTCTATTAACTTATGTGTCCATCAACAGTAAGGTGGGTTAATGCTCTCCATCGCTCTGTTTTCTGCACGAGGGGTAGCCTCTCCTAATAATACTAATATCCGATTGTCTGGACTTGTTTTGCAAGCTATGTAGGCTGCAGCAAAAGTTACCCTTGTCAAGCTTTCCCTTACTTGTCAACGTGTTTCACGGGTCAAAGCGTGCATTAAGAAGTGACTGCATTTGTATTTCTAAATTATAAATCCCGTCATATGGCAATAGCATGCGTTTGAGCAGAGCGTGCCTTTGTATGGCGTGTGTTTTAGTGGAGACTACTGTACTCGTGGGAGACCCTCTCGATATGAGTCTACCAATGTACCAAGTGTATGATTTTTTGCACTCTCTCATGAGGGCTGGATTTGTGTTGAAACAGAATGTGATACTGATACACATGTGAACGTTCACAGCCGTGATGGCTTCAGTATTTTCTGTAAAAGTAAATCAGATCAATTCTGTCTTCCTTTCTAATGAATGTGGATCTAGTTCATTTTGGGAGTATTAGGTTCAAACCAGTACCAGTCTTAATGGGTTCCGTAATGAGAGTTCCAGCAGGTGAGGGGTTTGACATGTTACAATACAATCTACTGTTGTCTTAATCCCCTTTTTTTTGTTACAGGTTGAGCTGAGATCTTTTTATGTAATAAAATAAATTTGTATGAAAAGAACTGTGTTGTTTTCTGTCAGAATGGAACAAAACTTTATTTGGTGTCAGTGGTGATGTGGGTTGAAAGATGTTGATGTGTTGACCTTCGGTGTATTTGTCTAGGGTAAACTTTGATCAAACACATACAGTGGAAACCTGATATAACAGGGATGGTGGGAGTAGAGAAAATGTCCTGTTATATATCCGATCCCTGTTAAATCAGAAATGCCAAGGAAAGTAAGCATTTGTGGATTAATCCAGCTATACTTAATCATGGGTGGTTTCCCTTGCCACAAGTACCCACGAACAGGGGTTTTGGCTTCAATTTTCTTCTTGCCTCCTTAAACCACATCAGAAGAGCTTGGTCCACGGCATGTGCATCGGGTAGTCTTATCTTCTTTCGATCCAAAGCAAACTTTTCATTGGAGTATGCTGCCACTATCTTCTCTCTAACCTTGATAATGGTGTGAATCGACCCTTGTGGAATGTCGAACTGACGACAAATCTCCGCCAGTGGAGCTTGCTTTTTATCAACAGCCTGGATTATTTCGTATTTTTGTCAATTGAAAGGCATTTTCTCTCACGCTTTACATCGTTGGTGACACATTATGCGTGCGTGTTGCTAGGTTTCAGGCGAGATCGAGGTCTGCAGCACACCGCAGCCCTCTCGCTTCACACGCTGCGTGTGCTGGCAGTGGCACGGCTTGCGTGGGCTTGCTCCTTCACTGCGTTACTCTCTCTCTGTCTCACTTTTTACTCATTGTTAACGAGCCCTTGTCCCTGCTATAACCGGTTGGGCTCCAATGAGGCCGTTATTGCCGATAACTTTTAATAGAGACAAAGAGTAGGAAAAAACGGGGATTTTAAAAATCCCTGTTATTACCGGATCCATGTTATTACCGGGCCTGTTATGTATGGTTTCCACTGTACGATAAATTGTACAAAACCTGGACGATCTAGTGATCATACGATAAATTGATAGGTGTAACCATTAAATTGTACAAAATTTGGACAACTGAACAATGGTTTGAAGACTCGGTCGAGAAATTAAGCCTTGCTTGATATTTTCCTTGGGATCACGGTCACACTTGAGGTAGACGCGCTGTGACTTAGTAGAATCTCTTTGAAATTTGCCGCCGATCAGAACTAAACTCGGGGCTCAAATTTTAAGAAATAATTATCGTAGGTAACAACTGATTTCATGTTCGGAATTGGTGTTGCATTATTATTTGTAACACCTAATCTTCTGGCGCTCATATGACCTTATGCAGTTGAAAGTGCCGTAAAATCTCTACTAAAACAGTTTGTGACATGGATTGTTACAACCTGACTGGACCGTCCATCAGGATCTGCCCCGTCTGAGATGTAACAAAGTGGGTGGTTGGTGTGTCACAGTGTGTGCTCCAGTCAGCCAAGTGTGGTTTGCCCCTTCTTTTCTGCCAAGTATCTTTCATCCTTATTACATGATCTCTCCTCCTTTTCGTGCGTGTGTGTTGTTAAGTCTTTGGTGGGTGCTCTGGTGTGGTTTGCTTCTTTCCTCAATCAAACTTCTATCATCCTTATCCCCCTCCTTCTTTTTTATGTTTGTTACTCTCTTGTAACACCTGTAATCTTCTGGTGCTGATTATGGTCGCTTTTTTAAACACAAGTAAGGGGGCTATCCCGAAAAATTCTGTCTTGAGAAAATCAAAGGTAAATTATTTTGCCACCTGTTCAGTTTCTTTTTATTTAAAGATGAGAATTTTCTACTTCTACTATGACTTGGTAAAACTAGGCACTTCAGTGAACGCGCTCACTATAGCGGAGCGTCATTTGGCTTCGGAAAGTCCCGTATATAGGGTTTTGTTTCCGGACATGACGTCTCATTGCGATAGTGGGTTCAAACTGCCCGTATTTTTGTTTAATTTAGGGGACCAACATTCAAGTCCGATACATGTCTTTAAAGACCTTTGGATGGCCTTCAAAACACTTCTTTCCAGGTTGATGTGCGACTAATGAGTCTCGAAATATTTCAAGCTGAAAAATAGACAATTTTTAACCATTGATATTTGATAAATTTTCTCGTCATATTTTTTTCAAACTACCCTTGTTGGTACACCATTCTTTTTTCTTCCAGAAAACGTTTAAATGGTTATCGTAGAAGTCTTACCTTGGCTAGTGAAGTTTTACCCTTCTACTTCTATCTACCAAATCCGCGAAAATCTAGCTGAACCCTTCCAACGTGACATCGCGCCGAGCCGTGACGTCACGCATTTTGCGCCCTGAGCTTTTGGCTCCCTCTCTTCATTGTTTGAAATGTATGAGACAGGGAAATACATCGCCAAGAGATTTTTAAACTTTAGTTCAAAAAGTTAATCAATTTTGGTAACGTTTTATAATCACTGACTTCACATTGTGCCTTAGTTCATTCGATAGTTTAAATAAAGAAAACGAGACTTTTTAGACCCAAGTATTTCCTTTTCACAGAGCTCCCCCCAGCCTCCTTTTTTCCCCTGCCCAAAGCCTTTCATTGCGTATTGCCTAAATCTAGTATGAAGAGTCCGGATTCGTGTTGTTAACACAGTCGAAAATTAATTTGGGACGCCTATTAAAATATCTAATGCAATTATTTGCTCGTTAAAGTTTCTTATGTCTACTGTTAGTACCGATCCAGATTTTCTGTCGCATGAACAAGAACGAAAAATGCTATGTACTGGATTGTGGGATCCACTGCATGCCCCCCCCCCTCCCTCTCTCCCTCTCTCTCTCCCCCCTCTCTCTCTCTCTCTCACTAGTCTCACCCTCTCTCTCTCTCTAGTCTCACTCTCTTTCTCTCTCACTAGTCTCACTCTCTTTCTCTCTCACTAGTCTCACTCTCTCTCTCTCTGGGTGGGTGCATGTGTGTGTGGTTTCGTGTGTTCCCACTCCCCTCTTATTTTCATAACCGTACCTCTCTTTTCTTCTCCATCCCACTTTACCTGCTCTTCAACTTCATATATACATTTTCTCTATTATATATCCTTATTGTCTTATAATGGCCACCGCCGCCATCCTTCCACGACTCACGGTATTAGCGGTGTAAGCCTATTACTCTTTTCCACTGATGAAAGATGCCAGTTCCATCAAAGTAAGACTTTTGCTCCTCAGTTCTTACTTTACTTTACTTTTTCCTTCCTCTGGTATCCTTAGGATGTCGAGGGGAGGTGCAGGTTTCGGCGTCTGTAATAGATTATATGCTAATTAGTTATTGTTCCAGGACCTTTTTAACCCCATCCAGTCAGGTCTTTCTTGGTCTTCCTCTTGATTTGAAGCCGGATTCGCGGGTCTTGTAAGCTCTAGCCGCTAGTTGTTTCTGGGGCATTCTGGTTAGATGTCCGAACCATTTGACTCTTTGACGCTCTAAATGAATTTACTACTGGTAGACGTATGGGCTCGTTCCTTATGCGGTCTCTTCTGGTGACGTTGGTGGTTTTGCGGAAACGTCTAATTTCGCGTGCATTGATTTTTTCTCATGCCTTGTATAGAGACCTTAAGGCACACAGGCTGTTTTTATAAAGTGCCACAATGTTCTTGAGCAATTGTCCTTTAATACCATATTCCTCTAAGACTACCCCCCGGGGCGGTGCCACTGACTGAAGTGTCTTTATGCCATTCTCAAAGAGGGGACGTTCTAATGCAAAGTAGAATTGTAAAAGGGCTGATCGAACAATGTCCTGCTCATAACTGTGCCTGAACTACGACAGGGAACTGCGCCTTTTTCTTTCCTAACCCTTACTATCGTCATTTTCCTCAACTTCTTTTGTATGTTTGTCACACTCTTGTGGCCCGCTGTTTCCGCGGTGCCTTGATAGTCTAAGCAGACTTTGTGCTGTTGAAGCTAGAAAGGTGAGCTGAGTAAGTTTGATTCTCTGTAAGGACTTCTCTGTTGACATCCACCCCTTGGCGCTCATATGACCTTATACTTATGCAGTTGCGAGTGCCGTAAAACCGCTACTAAAACCTCTAAGACTTCCCAAAGTTGACATCTATTTACCCTGTCGAACGCCTTTTCTTGGTCCACGAAGACGATATTGAGGTCTTGTCATGTTCAATGGCAGTCTCACACAACTGTCCGAAAGCAGAAAACCGTCAGTACAGCCCCTGCCTTTTCTGAAGCCAAACTGGGATTCATTGGGTTGAGTCTCTACAATTGGTCTCATTTTCATTTCCAATATCTTGGCAAACGTCATATCCACACGGCAGTGTTGTTTTTGTCGCCCAGGCCAGGTTAAATATCCTCCATAGCCAGAGTTCTCTGATATATGGCCGTATAGTTTGATCACTTCTGCTGTGATGTTTTCAACGCCTATTGCTTTGTT
The DNA here is from genome assembly GCF_000002075.1 of Aplysia californica. Taxonomy (NCBI): domain Eukaryota; kingdom Metazoa; phylum Mollusca; class Gastropoda; order Aplysiida; family Aplysiidae; genus Aplysia; species Aplysia californica. Next base: position 157,874 of record NW_004797506.1, read on the forward strand.
TGTGGGGCTATTCTTTATAACATGTTGGGTTTCACACAGCAGTTGTGATGGTTCTGGAGTGGTTTCTTTCGGTGAGACAGAGAAGCTGTTTGCTGTAGTTTCTGCTGTAGGATTCAGCAGCTCCAGGAAATAGCGTTTCCATCTTTCCTTAATCTTTGGCTTTCTGAAAATAGGTTTTCCGTGCTCATCATTGACTATTTCAGTTGGGTTGAACTGTTGTTCCCGCATCCTCATGCTTTTTAAACTCTCTAGTAAAACTCTCAAGGGTTTTCTTTACATTTTGTTACCAGATGTTCTCCATATACTGACCAGGATCTGTCCTTAGCTTCTTTTACTACCCTTGATGTATAGCGGCGGTCCTTTCTGTATAGGATGTAATCTTCCTCTGTCTTTGATTTTTACCACTTTTTGAATGCCTTTTTCTTCAGTTGGACGGCTTCCTTCACTGGGTCATTCCACCATATAGCTGTTTTCTTTTTCTGCCCTCTTATTTTCCTGGTGCCGTACTCTTCTTTTAATGCTCTGTACACACATGCTTTGAAGTGGCTCCATTCCTCTGCATTGTCTCCCAATTTGGGGGGAAATTTGTGAAATACATCTTTCAAACGTTCATGTATCTTATCCTTGTTATTGTCATTTATATTTCTGAGATTTACGACTTCTCATCGTTTCTTTCCTTCTGGCCTTTTCCTGTTTGGTGTGTCAATAGTCATGATGACTGGTCGGTCTGTAGTCAGTGTCTGTGATGTAGATGGGAATCACTCTTGAGTCTCTGATTTTTCTCAGTTTCGATCTTTTGGCTAGGATAAAATCAATTTGTGATGCTATCTTTAGATCATTCTATTTGTACCAAGTTTTAACTTGACTCCTTTTGTGTTGGAAGAAGGTATTTGAAATGATGAGGTCATGTTCTGTGCACAACTGTAAACGCATTTCTCCATTGCTGTTTTGATCTGTTTCCCTGTCACTGTGTGGCCTCATGTATCTCTCCCACGTCGTCTTCCTTGTTTCCATTCTGCCGTTAAAGTCCCCCATGATTGTCAAGTTATCTTTGTCATCCACGGTGTTTAAAAGGTCACTCAGTTGATCATAGAACTGGTGTCGCTGTTCTTCGGGATATGAGTCATTGCATGCTGCATATATCTGTATTTGATGACCCTCAGTAATTATCATATTCTATGGTGATTTCCCGCTTTATACCATACTCGTAGAATTTTTTTCATATTCTTCAAGTCTGTGTTAACTTATGCTTGGGTTTAATGACACTTGCAATAGAAATAGGTCATATAAGCCCCGAAGATTAGAGGTGTTACAAGAGAGTAACATACACAGAAAAGAACGAGGAGAGATAAGGACGGTTGATTGTTAATAGGGAAAAAAAGGAACAAACCACACCCCAGAGCACCCGCCAGCCTCTTGCTTGAGTTATCCATGTAGGATTGAAACTGTTTTTCATTTTAATCATTTTTCCTCAATAGCAAGTTAAAGAACTCTTTAAAACAAAATGAGTGATGTTTTTCTTTTGAAAATCGGACCATAATTATGAAAAGTGTGCCCGTTTCTTTTTTTGGATAATAGGCATTGGACTCCCGGCGTCGTGATTATGACGTAATTAAACGGTAAATAGAATTTGATTTCTACCACTTTTTGAATGCCTTTTTCTTCAGTTGGACGGCTTCCTTCACTTGTTCATTCCACCATATAGTTGTTTTCTTTTTCTGCCCTCTTGTTTTCCTGGTGCCGAACTCTTCTTTTAATGCTCTGTACACACATGCTTTGAAGTGGCTCCATTCCTCTTCCATGTCTCCCAATTTTGGGGGAAATTTGCGAAATACATCTTTCAAACGTTCATGTATCTTATCCTTGTTATTGTCATTTATATTTCTGAGATTTACGACTTCTCATTGTTTCTTTGCTTCTGGCCTTTTCCTGTTTGGTGTGTCAATAGTCATGAGGACTGGTCTGTGGTCAGTGTCTGTGAGGTAGATGGGAATCACTCTTGAGTCTCTGATTTTTCTCAGTTTCGATTTTTTGGCTAGGATAAAATCAATTTGTGATGCTATCTTTAGATCATTACATTTGTACCAAGTTTTAACTTGACTCCTTTTGTGTTGGAAGAAGGTATTTGATATGACGAGCTCATGTTCTGCACACAACTGTAATAGCATTTTTCCATTGCTGTTTTGATCTGTTTCCCTGTCACTGTGTGGCCGCATGTATCTCTCCCACGTCGTCTTCCTTGTTTCCACTCTGCCGTTAAAGTCCCCCATCATTGTCACATTATCTTTGTCATCCACGGTGTTTAAAAGGTTACTCAGTTGATCATAGAACTGGTGTCGCTGTTCTTAGGGATATGATGAGTCATTGCATGATGTATATTATATAAATATATATATATATATATGTATTTGATGACTCTCAATAATTGTCATATTCTATAGTGTTTTCCCACTTTATACCATACTCGTTGAATTTTTTTTCATATTCTTCAAGTCTGTGTTATGCTTGGGTTTAACGGCACTTGCAACACAAATAGGTCATATAAGCCCCGAAGATTAGAGGTGTTACAAGAGAGTAACATACACATAAAAGAACGAGGAGAGATAAGGACGGTTGATTGTTAATAGGGAAAACAGGAACGAACCACACCTCAGAGCACCCGCCAACCTCCTGCTTGAGTTATGCATGTAAGATTGAAACAGCTTTCAATTTTAATCATTTTCCCCCAATAGCAAGTTACAGAACTCTTTAAAACAAAATGAGTAATGTTTTTCTTTTGAAAATCGGACCATTATTATGGAAAGTGTGCCCGTTTCTTTTTTGGGATAATAGGCACTGGACTCCCGACGTCACGATTGTGACGTAATTAAACGGTAAATAGAATTTTACTCTAACGGTACTTGACTTTTATTTTTATATATTGATTCTACATAAAACAACAAACAAAATGATACCTCAATGGTCACGATACAACTATTATTAAGGATTTTATGACGTTGTGAAGCAAAATTTCGAGTTTTGATGGCACAAAATGCAGTGCAAAAATTTGGCCAAATCAGGGTGAAAATTGAATCACAAAAACGGTCGCTGCTTCTAAACTAACAAAGATAGCACAAAAATTTAAAAAGCTCTGAAAACAGAAAGCCAGGCTCTTTTCAATAAAATCCAAATTTTTGTGCCCTCGGAGAAGTTTGAAAATTTCACTGAAGTGCCAAGTATAACCTAACATATAAATACGCATCAATGAAACAAAACTTATCCCCTAAAGGTAGGGCAATGCCTGCTTTTGGTGTAGGTCAAGATTTCTGGGGAAACCCCCGAAATCTGGGTTAGCCCGCTTTTCCTTTTAAAAGCGACCGTATGACCTTTTGCAGTTGTTGCGAGCGCCGTAAACCCTTAACTACACTACATGTATTTGTATTACAATGTACTAAAAACAAAAACTTTGGCACTTTGCATTATAATTTATGACCTTAAAATTATAATACAGTGGAATCCTGTTATAACGAGATGGAGGGGACCGGAGCAAAATGATTGAAAATGTCCGTTATAGCAGGATTCTCGCTGTGTAAGGGATCCAGTAATAAATTCAAGGGAAACTGTAAAGTAGGCTTAATCTATGAGTTTGTTGTTCTGTTTATTTCCTTTTGCTTTCTCCCCTGATGATGATTTTGTTTCAACATGACCTCTAGGTTTTACTTGATCTAAACTCGAATCAGGTTTCTTTCTCTAGCGCTAGATCTAGCGATGTGGACTGACAGCTCGGCGTTGGCGATCAGAAAGAGAGGGCTCTAGGCTAACTCGCCCGCTGTGTTTTCCCCCACCCCACTCCACCCTGTGGTGCATTCTGTCTGCTTGCGCACGTCCACAGAATTCTACACGTGTAGAATTCTGTGCGCACGTCACACATTCGCTCCATCCGTCACATTGCTGTGACTTCTCCATCCCCGCATCGGAGGAGTGAGAGGCATGATAGGCCTTGATCTAGGCCTTAATAATCTAAACTAGGCTTACGCTGGCCTATCACGCGATGCGTTCTGTTTGTCTGCGCATGCCACAACCTCCCTATTCAGTCGCTCCGACTTTCATTGTTGACGCACATGGGCTCTCCCATTCTTTGTTTCGCAAGATCACCAAGTTTCTCAACTGGCGAGGTTTTGCACTGTGTATAATTGACCTTTGCACTGTGCACAGCAACAGCAATATTCCGCTATAACCGACTCTCATGTTTGTCTGATTGCGCTATAGCAGTATTTTATTTACAAAGGTAAAGAGGAGAAAAAACAGGGTTTTAGAATAGTGTCTTTATTATAACAGACTTCTCGTTTTTTCCGGACTCGTTATAAGTGGACTCCACTGTGTACTGATTGACAATGATTGTGTTGGGAGTGCCATTATTTTAACGCTTTACTAAAAACAGAGCAAATGATATCGTGGGTGGTTGGCGGTTGCTCTGTTGTACAGTGGAAACCATATAACAACAGGCCCGGTAATAACAGGGATTTTTTAAATCCCCGGTTTTTTTTCCAACTCTTTGTCTCTACATATATTGAAAGTTATCGGCAATATAAGAGGGCCTTATCGGAGCCCAACCGATTATAGCAGGACAAAGGCTTGTTAACAATGTGTAAAAAGTAAGAGCGAGAGAGAGTAACGCAGTGATGGTGCAAGCCATGCCACTGCAAGCACACGCGGCGTGTGAAGCCAGAGAGGGCTGCGGTGTGCTGCAGACCTCGATCTAGCCCGAAACCTAGCAACACGCACGCGTACTGTGTCACCAACGATGTCAAGCGCAAGAGAAAATGCCTTTTAATTGACAAAAAAAAACAACCCTGAAATAATCCAGGCTGCTGACAAAAAGCAAGCTCCACTGGCAGAGATTTGTCGTCAGTTCGACAAGGGTTGATTCACACATTTTTCAAGGATAGAAAGAAGATAGTGGCAGCATAATACTCCAATGGAAAGTTTGCTCTTGATCGAAAGAAGATGAGACTACCCTACCCAATGCAGATGCTGAGGACCAAGCTCTACTGATGTGGTTTAAGTTTAAGGAGGCAAGGAGAAAGTTGGTGCCAAAACCCCTGTTCGTGTGTACTTGTGGCAAGGGAAACTACACATGAATAAGTACAGCTGGATAAGTCCACAAATGCTTACTTTCCTTGCATTTCTGATTTAACAGGGATCGGATATAACAGGACATTTTCTCTACTCCCACCGTCCCTGTTATATCAAGTTTCCACGTTTGGCCCAGGTTGGCCTTGACATAATCTGTCCCCGTGGTTTTATACACCTCGCATAATTTAGCAAAATTTGGTCTTTTTGGGGGGGCATAATTTCGGATTATTTTCCTTTACATTGTAAAGTTGAAATTAACAGAATCGCATAATTTCACATTTTTGGGCTCGGTTTGCATAATTTCTGAACTTTTCTTGCATAAAACGACGGGGACAGCATAATGCAGAGTGGAACTGGAAGGAAGCCCGCCCCCTAAAACTAAATGATCTAAATTGTGTTGGTGGGTGCTCTGGTGTGGTTTGCATCTTCTTTCCTATCAAAATCTTAGATCGACTTTATCTCCCCTCCTTTTTTGTGTTTGTTACTCCCTTGTTGCCATTAGTTCTTTAGTCTGCATACCCGCGTACCTCAAACCAATGGGTTTATCACACAAAATGTTGTTTATTACAAACTTTAACTTAAATTTAAAAAAGTTCAGTTCATCAAGTTCAAGCTCATTATACCGCGTGTGTTTTTGTTTGCTTGGGGAAGAAAGTCACGGGTTTGGATTACTCAAGTAGCCCTTATCAACACACCAGGCTTTAGTAGTAATAGTAGGTCATGCAGGGCCTACACAGTAGTGTAGTCTCCTCTCCAACACAGTTCATGTACAGTGTACAGTTCATATATGTAGTTCATATATAACAGGCCTGGTAATAACAGGGATTTTTTAAATCCCCGTTTTTTTCCTACTCTTTGCTTCTATAAAAAAAAAATATCCGCAATAAGAGGGCATCATCGGAGCCCAACCAGTTATAGTATAGCAGGGACAAAGGCTCTCTAACAAAGTATAAAGAGTAAGACAGACAAAGAGAGACAGTAACGCAGTGATTGAACAAGCCCACGAAACCACGCTACTGCTGCAAAAGCACACGCATCTGAAGTGAGAGAGGGCTGCGGTGTGCTGCAAACTTCGGTCTTCTAGTCCTTAGCCTAGCTACACTCACGCATAATGTGTCATGCGCAGGCCTACCAATGGCCAAAACCCCTGTCCGTGAGTACTTATGACAAGGGAAACTACCCATGAACAAAAACAGCTGGATTAGTCCATAAATGCTTACTTACCTTGCATTTCTGATGTAACAGGGATCTGATAGAACAGGACTTTTTCTCTGGTCCCAACATCCCTGTTATATCAGGTTTCTACTGTACAGTGCATAACAATAACAGACATGAGCGTCTCGTGCGCTGGGCATCACCTCCCGATCGCTCACTCCCCTTCCCCACCCCTCTCTCAGTCTGTCGCTGGCAAGTGCCACGGTCATCGAGAGTCAGTGCTTTCCATTTTCCCCAGCAAGCGACCATAAACAGGCCTTACACAAGAAGGATGCTACAACAAGGTTTGTGTAGTGTGCGCCTCGCGCTGCTCAGTCTTTGGTACCATAACTACTCCAACACCCCCTCCGTTCTGCCTCTTGTTAGTTTCAAGAATCAAGAGGAGCAACCAGCTTTTAAAAAGTCGTGTTGTCTTTTACCGCTGACCTCTGACCTCCCCATGTTTTTTCATCTTGAATCTTTGGCTTCACATAATTTCATCTTATCGACATATTGTTATATATATACATGTATATCGACGTCAAATCCACTTCCCAACGCGTGTCGATATTAGCGGATTATTATCTCTGTATGTCACATGTGGCATTTTTAGCTGTGTCAAGAGCTGTTTCACCAGTCTAGATTTTTTAAAGCTCAAATACGTAGGCCTACGCAACGTTGTTCTGGGGGAAAAAATTTTTGGGAGACCTTATTTAGGCCACACTGTGGCCTTAATAAGCTAAACCCCCCTCTCTTATCTTATTTAGGCCACACTGTGGCCCAAATAAGCTAAACCCCCCTCCCTTATCTTATTTAGGCCACATAATATGGTAGATTTCTTGAACTAACCATGGATTCGGAAGGTTGAGATTCTTCTACTGATCTTTTTATTTTTAGTGCGGGGGATTATTTCAAAATAGAGGATGATAATGATACTAAATGATAAGTGGACTAAGGATCGGTGGACCCCGGGGTCAACATAGTGAAATAAGTAGATCTCAGTTTATTTTATAGTAGGACTGGCGGAGCCCGTGGTCAACGTAGTGAAATTATAAGTAGATCTAGATAGGTTTAATAAGGATTGGTGGACCCCGGGATCAATGTAGTGAAATCAGTAGATCTAGGTTTAATTAAGGATTGGTGGACCCTGGGGTCAACGTAGTGAAATAAGTACATGAAGATCTAGGTTTAATTTTAAGGATTGGTGGACCCTGGAGTCAACGTAGTGAAATAGGTATGTTTAAGGTGGACCCCAGGGTCTACCTAACGAAATACTAGTTAGGTTTTAGAATAGGTGGACCATGCAGCAGTCACCGTAGTAAAATAAGTAGGTTTAATCACGGTGTCCCGGGGGTCCACCAATCCTTAATTAATTAAACCTTCTTATTCCTCTACGGCTATGGTGACTCCGGGGTTCACCAATCCTTTTAAAATTAAACCTACTTATTTCAGTACGATGACCCTGGGGTCCACCGATTTTAAAAGAAACCTACTTATTTCACTACGGTGACCCCGGGGTTCACTGATCTTTAAAAGAAATCTACTTATTTTACTACGGTGACCCCGGGGTCCACCTGTCCTAAAACGTAGTATTTCGCTAGGTAGACCCCCGGCCCCGGGGTCCACCTTAAACCTGCTTATTTATCACTACGTTGACCCTGGGGTCCACCAATCCTTACTTAAACCAAACCTTATTTCACTACGGTGGCTCCGGGGTTCACATCCTAAAACCTAGTATTTCGCTATGCAGACCCCGGAGTCCACCTATCCTTTACAGGACTATACTATTATCAATTTGCAATTTTTATTGATTAGCATATTTCTTTAAAAATATTGATTCAGAGACTCACTGTCTAAAAGGTCCACTGTTAATGCTATTCTTATCAAAGAAAAGGCACAATTTGACTTTATGACATGTTAAAAAAAAGAGTTAAAAAATATCCAGAAAATAACATAAAATGATTATATAGATCTAGATCTATGCGTATTTTATTATGTATATATATATATATATATATATATACACTTAAAAGTAAAAGACTGAGCAGAGGCTTACAATGTAAATTCTGTGCTCTACAAGTAGAGAAAGTCTTAAGTTTGCGCAAAACAGATTTTAGAGGGGAAAAAAGTTTGATCGAATTATTTTAATAAAAGTAAAAGTGATTGTTATGGTGAGATTTGTTATTATTAACTCTGGAAATACAGATAGATAGTTGCTGAATCTAAAATTAACTAGAACTGTGCAATTCGTTTTATTTCAATTCCAAAGCCCAAAGGCATAGCAATGAGTTAGATCTAGATATAGCAGTTGTAGGCTCTCTGGCTGCTTCTAGCATAGGCCTGCTACTACTGATTCTAGACAGGGAATCTAGATCTAGCTATCACCTGCACTATTAAAGTCAAATATATGGTAAAATAAAAACAAAACTGTGAATCGCTTTGTCAGTCAGTACATCCCAATAGCCATAGCCGCACGTATTAACAGTTGAATAATGCGATATAATCGAAGCAACACGTTATCACAGTGTGCAGGGGAGAGCGGGGTGCCCGGGTCGCTGACCGGTCGATTCGGTGGTTCGGCTTTTGTAGATCTATGCATTTTTTTTTACGGAAAGCCCTATTACTAGATCTATTAGTGTTGTGAAAACTTCAACCTCTACAGCTAAGGCGTCATAAGATGTTGGAAAATAATAATACGTCCTGAAGTTTCATAATTTATACAGAATAACACAGCCAGTAGTTTTTATTTCATCGAGTTATAAAAATGGCCTTGTAACTTGTTTTCAGAAGCAAATTTTAATAGTTTCCAGTTCTACAGAATCGATTTTCACGCAAATTCAACCATTTTGATGACCTTTCTTTTCCTTTTAAAAAGATGTAGGCCTGTCGGATGTGGCAGTGCGATTAACACTAAGTTGTTTAGACCCATCAAAACACGAGGCTTCGTGGCTGATCACAAAGGTCTACGGGGCTTATCGAGGCCGATTCGCCCTGCCGCGTGCACGTTCACTAAACTGCCTAGATTAGATAGAATCTACTACCGGTACCAAAGATTCTCTACACGATCTTTGCTACTACTACTACTACTACTACTAGATCTACATGTACTACTACCAGACAGTACGAGTGATGTACTACTACGAGACAGTACGAGAGAGCGCCACCCAGGCAAAGATAGTGTAACTTTGACTCAGCCACGTTGTGCACTAAGCATGGGCGAAGTCAAGTCGAGATTCGGAATTCGGCGAATTCGTGGGGTCTGAGTCGGAGATCGAACATTGGGCAGGAGGACGAGTCCGAACACGAATTCCCGAACTAGGGCAGCCAAGGGGAAAATAGATCACGAGGAGCGAAAACATATTTAATTTGTTAAAAACTGTGAATAATTTTACGCAAAACTGCACCCAAGAAACATTTTTGAACGCTCAAAAGTTAGATTTGAATGAATAAAAATGCATAAGTTTGAAAAGTATCATAAAACACGATGTCTTATTTCTATTTTCCCCTCGCTGTGTTCAGAAGGAAGCAGCGAGTTCGAATTGGACCGTCCCACGATTCCATCGACTCAATGAAAGTCACATGAGCTTTTAGAACGCGCTGATTCGCTAGCAGTTACAAATCCCTTCTGCTGGTGGTTATGCCCTAAGAGGCCAAGGTCAAATTTACGCACTACGGTGACGGACGAGCATTGCGTCTCTGATTGCACCAATCACAATTGAAAGCCATCTTCACGTCAAATTCAAATCCCGTGATTATCCCAGCCTCCTTCTTTCTTTGGCTTTCACTACGATCACACACACATTTCACTACTTTTCTTCTCTTCATTGTACTATCTACATGTATTTTCTTACGACCTGTCTGGCACTTACATTTACATTGTCACATTTCTCGTCTCTTTTGCATTACTCCATGTTTGTTTTCAACCTTGTATGTTTATCTTGTCATAATAAATGTTGATTATGATATAAATCTAGATCTAGATCTATTACTGTTATTTTTTATAGACTTCTGTCTTGCTGACTGTTGCTTTGATTTGCATGGTCTGACTTTAGAGTTCGAGACTGCGGGATTTTATGCTTTGATTTTTATTATGACCTGTTTGCATCCATTATCCTCGCACATGAATGCGGCTGTACTGTCAACGAGGGGCAAATAACTTTCAAAACAAACTGGTGCCCTCCCCTGATGTCAATGAAAACATTGCCTGCCTCAATCCCGACCTCTGTGATCTCTTCCCTGCTCCTTCCCCCTCCCCCCTCCCCGCCCGCTTTGTCTACACTGGTCCGTAGAGTCGGGATTCTCTACAGCGTGTTCGACTCGACGGATGTAGGGAGAACGACTTGACTTGACACGAATCCCACCGAATTGACCTTGCCTCTCCTCAAATTTGATTGGCTGCTATCTTGACCTGAATTCGAATTCGGAGTCGAAGTCGACGAATTCGCGCCCAAAAATGTTCGGAGTCGAAAGTTCGGAAGTTCTCGGAGTCGGCCCACCCTTATTGTGCACATACTTTTTATACCCCATATTTGACCCGGAAGTCCATTCGGAGGATTTGACCTTTTCACTTGACCAAAGTGTGCCAAAATGGTAGCCTAGATTTTGCCCCTCCATGAAGGAAAAATCTGACCCTCATTCAAACCATTTGGATTGAGCAAAATTTAGCGTATCGTGCTTTGTTCTTATAATATTCATTATGATATATATAAGTTGTACACTGAGACAAAATTATTCTAAACGAGAAAGGTGCACCATTATGAAAGTGGAAAGAACTCAGTTGCCTGAAGAAAAAGGTGTCCCCCGTTAGTTTGGGCATGTGTGGCCTAAATAAGCTAAACCCCCCTCCCTTACCTTATTTAGGCCACCTGTGGCCTAAATAAGCTAAACCCCCCCCCCCCTCCCTTACCTTATTTAGGCCAATTGTGGCCTAAATAAGCACTCCCTTTTTTATTTGGACCTATTTTACCTGTTAAAGGTACAGTCAAACTCCTATGTGCACCCCCCGTGATACTGCCAACCTCGCTTATCGCCAGATCAGGTTTTGCAATGTTTGGAAAGGAACACCTCAGTTAGTCTATAGAATAGATGTATGTACCGCAAGGAGATTAAAAGTAATGGAGGATGCTCTGTGGGCGGCATCGCACGCCTGATAGGAGCCCTCTCTCGCGGCGGAACCGTGGGCTACCTGCGCTGAGCGAATGCTCGACTCGCGCACTGAAATCTAGATAAGAAAGAAGGTTTTATTCCGAGGTCCTTGAGATTAGGCAAGTCAATTAGTAAAAATGCCTTGCATCTGTGTTGTATTTAAGTGTAAGAACCGATATGATGCTGCAGTGGACCGAAGTTTTCACAGTTAAGTTGTTTTCCTTTTAAAAAATTTGAAAGAAAGTGTTTTTATGCCCCCAGCAACACAATTTAGATCATTAACATTCATAAGAGGCTGGCTCCGGCGCTACCTGCCAAAGCCAACCCAGACTGAAAGGGATACAGCACCTCAACAGAAAGACCGAGATACTCAATTTTTAAAAAAGTATTTTTATTCTTATATATATATATAATTATTATGTGTATATATATAATTATTATGTGTGTGTATGTATATACATATTATACATTTATATTGCTTTCCATTGTGTGTGCAAATTAGATGCTACTGTTGTCTAAATGTAGATATCTAGAGGCTCCATTAGAATAGGAAATCAATACTCAACAACAATAATGGTGAATATTTTCTGTTAAAGAAACACCAAACCATATCAGATGAGGGGAAAGGGTAGGGTGGGGTGGATAAGGGTTTGAGTCTTGTTAGATTTAACTATACTCGGTTTAATTCTATTGTTGTAGTCTTCACCTAAGATCCCACAATCAATAATTCCGGTTCAGTTAAGATTCTGCTGTTAAAAAATAAACCAAACAAAGCAACAACAAATCTTAATACACAAGAGTCATCACTAAGATAAATTACCCCCCCCCCCCCCCCCCCCCCCCCCCCCGAAATGTAATAAGGGACTAAAAACGCTGCTCTCCCTATCATACTTTACTGAACAAAAAAAAACAAAAAACCTTCAAAGGTCATTCACGTTCATGCATGCGATCACACCTCCAAAGGTACTATATTATCTCTTTTTTTAAATATTTGAAATCATTGTGCGCTCCACTTTGTGAAAACCAGGAAACAAAATTATTGTAATCAATAATATTATTATTTATAGACCAAGAAATACTGTTAGCAATCAGATAAGCTGCCATCAACCTTCTGTTGTGTTCACTATTCCTTACACATAAAGTTAGTTATGGCACACGCCTAGAATCATGCAATCACAATATCTTAAATTCAGTTTTAAAGTATACTTTTATCCATTTCTAATACTTAAATATTTTAACATCTTTAAAGATTATCTTTATAATTTGATATGTTTGATAATTTTATGTTACTTGGACAAGTTTACTTCTTATATTACACATCTTTTTGATATTTAAACTAGATTATAACATAAAACTGTGAAAGAATTGAACAGTCCGTATCACACACAGAATTTTTTTTTCTCCCTGTCATTATCCGTCAGCCCGTCAGTTGATCACAATCTCTCTCTCTCTCTCTCTCTCTCTCTCTCTCTCTCTCTCTCTCTCTCTCTCTCTCTCTCTCTCTCTCTCTCTCTCTCTCTCTCTCTCTCTCTCTCTCTCTCTCTCACTCACTCTCTTTTTCTTTCTCTCTCTCTCTCTTATTTAATTTTTCCCATTCTCCTTCGTCCCTTCCCAAGGCCCGCCCCTCCTCTTTCATCCCTGCCCCATCCCCTCTTCCTTGCGTGCATTCCCCCACCCCGCCCACCCCCACAACGTGGCCCAGCCCGATAAGATTCTATAAAAAGAAACGCCACAGTTCGAGATTTAGCCCACACTCGGCGGCCATATTTGATCCCCACCGCGGCGTACTGCTCGCGGCGCCGCGAAGAGAGAGAGGAGGCTCCATTAGTTCTAAACTCCTTGATGTACCGGCATCATGTAATATTACATTGTTTTACATTGTGTATTTTATTATTATATTTTTATAGCTCTAGTGACGTCCAAAAGAAACTTGGAAATGTAATCACCTAAACGGTTGGGTGATTACTACCCGCTCATGCAGCGTAGGGGCCTACCAATTTAAAGCTGAATAAATTCTGCATCATCTGACACATTAATGTTTCATCTACTGTAGTTCTAGAGAGACGCCCAAAATATAGTCACTCAAATTTGACCTAAAAAATCAGGCTTGGCAAATTTTGCGAAATCAGAAGAAAAACGCAAAAGTATGTTAATGTTAGTGTTAGTCAACTTCAAGCTAGTGCCATTATCGTAGTGCGTCGACACAGGTGGAATGAAATACAGTGGAAACCATATTATAATTATATTACAGGCCCGCTAATAACAGCGATCCGGTATAAAAGTATAATAACAGGGATTTTTTAAATCCCCGTTTTTTCCCCCTACTCTTTGTCTCTATTTAGAAGTTATCGGCAGTCGGCCTTATCGGAGCCCTATCGTATAGCAGATAGAAGGGGCAAAGGTAGAAAGTAAAGGAGAGAGAGAGAGAGAGAGAGAGAGAGAGTAACGCAGTGATGGAGCAAGCCCACGCAAGCCATGACACTGAAAGCACACGCAGCGGGTGAAGCGAGAGAGGGATGAGGTGTACTGCAGACTTCGATCTAGCCCTAAGCATAGCTACATGCACGCGCAATGTGTCATGAGCAGGCCATGGGAAACTACCCATTAACAAATACAGCTGGATTAGTCTAGAAATGCTTACTTCCCTTGCATTTCTGATATAACATGACTTTTTCTCCGGTCCCAACATCCCTGCTGTTGTATCAGGTTTCTACTGTTTTGTATGTCGACCAATGAGATTGCGCGTAGCAATTATATTGCACTCTCTTTGTGACTCTCGGCTTGCTAGAGGAAGAGGCTACGGCTGTCGGTTGTGTGGGACGTGATTTTAAAAAATTAATAATTACAGAAAAACAATAAAACTCACAACAAAATGAAATCAAACATTGGAAAGACAAAGGGTGGTGGAATTAATGATGATGTTGTAGTGGTGCTGGAAAGACCCTGAGTTGTCGGTTACCGTGTACATTGTACTTAACACCAAAAAAACAACAAAAAAAAACCACTGCCGTATGGGGCAATGGGGGGATCTCGAATTCTCCCCGGAAAATAAGTTACCTGTCGGGGAAGCTGATCTTATTCTTAACCTTAAACTCGCCTCTTGTTGATATCGATATTAGTATATATGGTTTAAATTAGGCAGTTGCAGATACATCGAATACTCGCTACATCTACATGTATTAGTTTTAATTTTATGTCCTCTGCGACACTGTAATGTCATATTAAGAGATGGGCTACTTCAACCCTGCCTGTCACACTGTCAGTCAGTCAGGGCCAACCCAGGCCGATGAGGGAGAAAATTCCTCCCTGAAAAAATCCCAAATCCTCGCTCGGGATTGAACTCAGGTCTTCCGTGTGACAGACGAAGAGCCTATGTATAACAAGGGCCAGTACACTCATGCCTTTGACATTCCTCTTTTTATCACTCAAACTCAGCCTTTACTGATTCTTACATTAAGTTACACCCTTTTTTTTCTTTTCAGTTTAGCTATACATGTACAGTACAATGTCTGCATTTTTTTAGAGCTTACTATTCTAACTTCTTGATCACTGCATAGTAAGTTTGTTTTTTGCTGCCGAGCCAGAATAAGCTAGTATACACAATATAGGCCTATAATAATAATAGTTATTGAAAAGGCAAGAACTTTGTCCAAAAAGGATAGGCCTGCACATCACATTGTAATAAGCTGTGAGAAGTAGTTTTTCTGTTCTGCTGTTACTGAGGTATGTATAAGTAGCCTATGATACAGAAGACGTCAAGGTAAGCGGCCAAAATATTAACTAACAACTTACGATAGGCTGATGATACAGTCTTGATAGCTGACTTTGAATCGTTCCAATAGTAAATTCTGACTAGATCTAGAGTGACAGACAAACGCGAAGATACGGGCCTACCGTACTACTGAACGCCAAGAAAACGGAATGTACGGTGATACTCGAAAAGTGATGATACATCCAAGTATGAAACATCATGTGTAAGAACGATAGAATAAAACGGGTCAACAGCTTTAGATACCTTGGTAGCACAATTGCACCCTGAGATGCAAAAAGCGGCATAGATTATTTTTTTAAAGAGGACTGCAAATTTAAAGAAACTTTCTGCTGGATAAACCTATCCTCTCGAATAAAAATAAAAACATAATAACGGTGAACACAAAAATAAGAACCCTGAAAAAGCGTACGGTCAATCATTTTGTATGGATGCGAGATCTAGACTCTGAGCAAGGACACAGAGAGAAGACTGGAGGCCGTTGAAATGCGGAGAATACTCAGAATCTCATGGGCTGAGAAGAGAATTTAACAGATAGAGACGTGCTCCAAATGGCAGGTTGTGAAAGATCTACATGTACTGTATCAGAACCATCAGAAAGCGACGATTGAGATTCTTTGGTCTCATATACATGTATAGAGATCAAATGGACTAGAGAAACTGCTGCTGTGTGGAAAGATAAAGAGGG
>NW_004797506.1:175541-176684 GCF_000002075.1 Aplysia californica
GGGGGGCTACACAGTACCTCCATTAAAGTCCCGATTCTGCTCTAAATTATGGAATTTGAGTAGTAGGCATTTTTAGCGTCTTCAGCCTCTCCTACAGCTATTCCATCGCATGAACCCCCAAAAGCTTTATCTCTTCCCATACGTCACCACGTCACTTCCTCAAAAAGTCAATATTTTCTTTCTCTTTATCGGCCGTTTTCTCAAAACGTGATTTTTCTCTACATGTATACTTTTTTGAATAACGCCACCATTTTTCTTCCAATCTTCAGGAAATTTTCTCCGAAGGAAGAAAAGATGTAATACTAAAAATTAATCAGTTAAATTTTTAAAATATATAAATAGATTTTTGTTGATGGTGTCTGGAGTGTTGATTTTCGCGGATTTTTGGCAAACTTGAATACATGTACTACCTCAGGAAAAAAAAAATCTTTAAAAATGTTTTAATTCGTTCAAGAAAAAATCAACAGACAAATTTTAAAATCTAATGTTTGCTAACTTGCTTGCAAAAAAACCCAATCAATTTCTAGAAACGAAAAGTGCGGTATTCATCACGTAAGACATGTCAACAAAATCCAATATGGCCGCCGTATCCATGGACACGAAATTTTTTTTCTCAAATTTGATTGCAGATTTTAAAATTCCTTACTATACCTGTTATATATATGTGTGTGAAATATGGTAAAATTTGGTCCTCTAACAAGCGAGTATAGCCCCCCCCCCCCACCTTAAGTAAGTTACTTCGCATTTCCTAGGCGAACGATAAATTAGTGTGATGTTGAAGAAAATACGCCAACTTCTAGGCTAATTAATGTTTTTGGGTGTATGCTGTAAAACTCTTATTATTTTTGTTTTACTCGCTTTAGGCGCACATAAAAGAAAACACGTCGGAACCTTTGTTTGCAGTGACGTTTATGAATATATGCTTAATTTTAGATTCTGTTGGTCATCCAACTTTTAGACCTGCAGGTCTTTGCAAATAGTAGGCCTATCGATCAAGATGATAACTATACTACAGAGCGATTTCATTTTATCTTGTTTTAACCGCGGCCAGACGAAAATGAAAAAGTTAGATACTAGTTAGAGGGGACCATGGTAGTGGTGCTTAAAAATATACATAAACATATTATAATCTATTATCTATTA
>NW_004797506.1:176784-177853 GCF_000002075.1 Aplysia californica
ATATATAGATCTATATATACTGAACGCCATTAAAAGCGAAACGCTTTTTGTTGGTTTAGTCTGAACACGTTTGTATCAAATGAATATAGATTAAAAGAAGTGTTTTTTAAGTTTATTAAATTTCCAACAAATGTGAATCATTTTGATCACAAACGTATGATTTCGAATGTGTCCTTCTCTCGGCGCACCCCCATTAAGACAAATTTGCAGATAAACACGAATCGAAGCTCAATATAAGATCTCTTTACCCTTAGTAAATTGTATGGCCATCATTGACATGTAAACAGACCCAAACACTTCATCACATGGATTTTTTAACATCTTAAATGTTTGTTGAGAAATTCAGTTCCGCTTTCGCGGCAACGCGGTCTTCTAGCTGCAGATTTGCAGATGCGACGGCAAAATCTGCCTCTCTTGAACATGGATGGTCACCCGAGACTGTCCTATTCTTTGCCCATCCCGGACATTTCAAGTTTGCTAAAATCTAGCTTTGTAAATCAAGAACATTCTTATACAAGCACTGAATTTTAGCCGTATTGCTGCTTCTCGGGCAGATTTTCCGAAATGAACAGGCGGAAACGAAAGCTGCGATCAGCTTAATATCGCGGTTGATGAGTCTTGTATGTGATGAAAGAAAAAACAAACAAACAGGCATATTGATCGAAAAAAAAGCTAGGACTTTTGTTTGGAATGAGATACTGATCATCTTCCAGATAAATAATCTTGAATATTTTTATGATATATGCAACTAGATCTATAATGAACACATTTTACTAAAGCATAGTTTACTGTTTTGTGATGAAAAGTACTCATGAAAATAGCAAAAATTGTGCGTGGGTGTGTGCCAGTGTGTGGACTTTTTGTAACAACTAAGCCTTTATAGATATCTATACTCATTTGTGTCTCCAAAAATCGTGACGATCAGAGCATATTTGGCTTTTGAAGAATAACTTTTTGAAACCATTGCGTTTTTAATGGCGTTCTTAATCTTATACGAGTTCTCTCTCTCTCTCTCTCTCTCTCTCTCTCTCTCTCTCTCTCTCTCTCTCTCTCTCTCTCTCTCTCTCTC
>NW_004797506.1:177953-180375 GCF_000002075.1 Aplysia californica
CTTTATGTTTATATATATATATATATATATATATATATATATATATATATATATATATATATATATATATATATATATATATATATACATGTATATAGATCTATATAATATATAGGCTTTCGAGGTGATAAATATTCATGCTTGTTTGTAAAATTTCACTATCGTGCCAACATCATGGGTGCGACAAAAATTTAGAGGATAAATTTAATGCACAATAAATTGAATTTTAAATATTTCGAATTTCGTGGCAACGATTATCGCCTCAGTTCCTGATTAATAATTTTGTACGGATGTGATGTCATTTCGACACCGCTAGGGGGAGCTTTCTTTTGTATTTCTAAACTTGTCGGCACTGGGTCTTTTCAGGCAAGTATCGTCAATTTCTATTGCTTTTGATGGAGCTGTTAAGACATTTCGCCTTAATTGCTAGTGGAAGAGTAATGAAGCGTTTATGAAGTTTCACATGCCACTGTCACAAGTGATATCACCTGGCTTAATTGTAAAGAATGTAGCATTTCATTTCGGCGCTTCGAGGTTGTAGTCACACGGCGGCCATTTTTGTTCAACTCCAAGCCCAAGTAGTGAAGGGTAGGATCTGTTACTGTTACCAAGAATCAAGTAGTTGGGCTGCCCCGCTTCAGTTTCTCCAAAGGCACTAACGTTTGTGTTTGTTTTGTTATGTAGATCTAGTCATGTTTTGTTTGTCGGTGGCCCTTGTGCATGTGTGTGGTTTATATTACGTTAGGAAGAGACTGGGAGTTGGAGAGAACGTCGTTCCAAGTAAACTTAGATTCTAGATTCTAGATTCTAGATTCAAGTCTAACTTGGTATTTGATTTTTAGCATAAATACAGATTTTAGATTCTTCTAGATTGGTAATCTTGTAGTTCCGTTCGTTAAAGTCCACGATCCATTTATGATTTGTTTACATCCAGAGAATAAAGGCCACCTCTATTCTCACCCGGGATGAGAATAGTGCAGGCGAGTCTTTTGGCTATTCTCACCCGGTGCGCGTTCACCGTTATAGCCTAGATCTGGGCCAACAAATTTTGCGTTCACCCTAAACCACAGAATTCTATACTGTGATAACAGAAAAATTGTAGTATTCTGTGCCGTGAACAAACGTTCCAAGCGTACAATTTTGTCTGTGGGCAGTGGAGAGAGAGAGAGAGGGGAGAAGCGCGAGAACTTCCAGTCAAAACTCAAAATAAAGTGGCGACCCGCGTAGTTCGGCTCGATTCGAAAAGTTAAATAGCCGTAGCATCTTTGTAGACAACCAAATTAATTTACTTTTGTGTTTTAACATCATTTTTTAACTTTGTTTTGGTCTATTTGATCGTCCACACCGATAGACAGTATTCAGAAAGAGACAGAGAGAGAGAGAGAGGAGGAGTAGATCTTGCGAGAACTTCCGGGCAAAACAAAATGGCGACCCGCGTAGTTCGGCTCGATTCGAACAGTGAAATAGCCATAGCATCTTTGAAGACGATCAAAGTAGCTTACTTTTGTGCTATAACATAATTCTTTCTTTGCTTTTATCAATTTGATCATCCACACCGATAGACAGTATTCTAAAATGAGGAAAAGCAGGTCTTGTTTCGCACCGGGTGAGAATAGCCTACGCTGGCAAGTCTCACCCGGGGTGAGAGGTAGATCGTTTTTCTATTCTCACCCCGGATGAGAATAGCCACTTCCGAGAATAAATCCGGAGGTCTTTATGACCAAATACTAGATTCTAGTCTAGGCCTAGGCAACACAAAAAACAGGGGTGATCTTATACTTATATAGAATCTATATATTATATCTTATACGTTAAATTCCCAAAGTCTACTAGAAATCTAATCCCCGACTCAGACCTTCAAAACTTTGAACTGGGCCTAAAAATGTGTAAACTAACGGGGAAGATTGAAGAATACCGGACCACTCGTACATTATTGCGCGAGAAAGTGGGGCGGGTGGTTGGGGTGGGGGAGGGGGTTTCAGGGGGGTCTCCCCCCCCTGACAAAATTTTAATGAATAGATCTACAGGTCCGAGATTCTCCATTGAGAGATATTAAAAACGGGAAAATTATGAATTCCTAAGGTTGAGACATTGGCAAAGTCAGTCCGCTGGTCCAGTATTCTTCAATCTTACCAACTACTGTAATTTTGTCATGAACAGATCGTATAACAGTGGTTTTCAGTCTTCCATCATCATTTTGGAAGCCATTGCCGAGTATAATCTTGATGACATGTGACATAGAATTTTGATCCAATCTGATAGTGGTCGTTCGTTTCGGAAGTCCTCAATGAAGAATTTTCCTCAATGAAAAATTTAATGTGCTGCTAAAGTATAAGATCACCAAAACAGGGATGCAACCTCCTGCAAAACATCAAGTTTTATGGTAAACACCGAACCCCCCACCGTATATAGCCCCTGACAC
>NW_004797506.1:180475-185395 GCF_000002075.1 Aplysia californica
ATTTTTTTGACTCTTGGGGCCCAAACCGGCGAGTAATAATTGGGGGGTGG
The DNA here is from genome assembly GCF_000002075.1 of Aplysia californica. NCBI lineage: Eukaryota > Metazoa > Mollusca > Gastropoda > Aplysiida > Aplysiidae > Aplysia > Aplysia californica. The sequence goes on from NW_004797506.1 coordinate 180,526, forward strand.
GAACTGCTGAAAAGACCCCATTCTTTGCTTGAATTTTGATTTCCTGGCTAGTGTTTCCACATGCGATTAAATGTAGAAAGACGTAAACTATTTTTAGGTACGGCGCCCATCTTGTTTGACGTCAGACCAGGATTCCCCTCCGATCACGTGACTACATCTAGATCTAAGTATAGGGAACCGCATGGCACCAAAGATGGAAATGTACGAAAATTGCAGTAAAGATGCTGGAGGATTAGATCTAGATCTAGATCTACCCCCCCCCCCCCCTCTCTCCTGCATTCTTCATCACTAATATACATTTAAAAAACCCAAAAAAAACTTAAGAGCAGCTCTACAAATTATAATTAAAGGGACTGTTGGTCAGTCGGGAGGAGAAAAAGAGAAGAAAAAAATAGCCCGGGACCGGAATCGAACCGCTCCTAAAATCATTGCATGATTCAGAGATGCCAACCAGTATGATTTTACGTATTTTAGTACGACTTTTTGCAGAAAATACGCGAATACGACTTTTCATGAAAAAATACGCATCCTGGAATGCGAAAAATACGAGATTCAGCTTTGATGAGTAAACATAATTATCTCAAGTCCCATCTTTTATCAAAATGGTATCAGTATCGCAGAACTGGAATATTTGAAATCCAAGTCCGGTAAGTTCATTTTTGCCAGTCGCGATCGTGATATTAAATTTTCGTTTAGCTTTTCCAGGTCCGGAAAGTACGTTTCACTTTCACGCGAATAGGCAGCTATGTAGCAATGCCCACCGAGCGCGTTTTGTTCTGCAGATTTTGGCCCCTGCAGCGGGGGTGTTTCGTGGGACGCACTAACGCAAAGGTTGTTGTCTTCAACTCGCTCTCACGCCGCTTCTTGTGAATGGATATGAATGAAACTTGGCAGCCAACCAGAAAAAAGGTCAATCTCGTAGTATGCAGTTTGACAACATTGTACCCATCCTAGAAGCAGTCGAAAACGTTTGCGAAAGTGGTTGATGTGGTGCGCTTTGAAGATTTTTCGGAGCTGTGATTTGTCAAAGTGACTGATACGTTGTCCACCATTTTTCTTTATTCCCTTCAAATTTCAAGCTTCTGTGTTTAGCGGTTTTCGCGTAATCTTTAAAAATGTGGGAGTAACTAAGGGAAAAAGCGACATTGCCATTTGCGCGTGCTGGGTGAATGACCGGGGGCTGGGAAATTTCCACTGAGTGACGTCATCAGCCATCGGTCGCCTCGGGCGCTACAAACGAGGCCATGCTTATGTCAGGGTGTCCAGCAAAGCCTTAAAGTCGTAAAAAAGTCGTAAATTCGGCGCTCTGGTCGTAAAGGTCGTAAATGGTAGTAAATGCGCCTTGAAGGTAGTAAACATTTGGTAAACGGTCGTAAATCAATCTGCGTAGGGAGTGATGAAGCCAAAACAGGCTTCATTGAACCCTAGCCGCGGTACATGACTCCGTTTTAGCCGGTCGCTATTGTGATATAATATTCGTTCTCCTTTTCCCCGTCTGAGAGTACGTTTCACGCAAAAAGCCAGCTATGGCGACAGGCGAAAGTGTGCGTGACACCGAGGCTCGATCAGGAAAATCAAGATTAGACCTGTATGTTTGCCGACAATTGTCTGAAATCCGACAATCGCGACGCGACCCGCGAGGCGCCCGATGCTATCGCTAGGCCCACCTGTATCAGTCAATGTGCTAAGTGCGAGGCCTGGCCGACTGCCAGCGTCCCCCTTTTCTCCCGTCGGCTTTGTCGGCACTTTCGTTTTCGTGCCGACTGCCGACGTCGGCGTTTCCGACATAATTGTCAGAACTTGAGTAGAAATGTGAATACGAAAAGGAGGATGACCTAAATTATTTACTTTCAGTTTCGTGCTCGAGCGGCCATTTTGAATTTCGTTTTGTTGACAAATTCAATTGTTCAGATCGTGTGGATTCATTCCAGTCCGACTCACTTAGGCTAGATAATAGAATCTAGATCTAGATTTATATAGATCATTATAGACCTCAATGGAGGATTCATATTCCAATTCTATTTTGTCAAACCCTATCATAGGCTGTTTTGTAATATTAATGTTGGTAAAAGGCATTTCATCAGGTCCGTGAATTATTTATTTATTTAGAATCTAGAATCTAGACCAAGTCTAGACTCAGCTGAGCCCTTCTGATCGGAATCGGATGCGGATTTCTAGTTCAAGGCCTATTCCTAGATCCTATTCACTTGTTCTACAAGATCTAGATCTAGATTTATTTAGTTTACTAGATCTAGATCTATATGGAGGATTCATATTCCAATTCTAGAATCTATTGTGTTATTGTATCAAACCCTATTATTATAGATCTAGCAATGTTAGATGTAGGCCATTATGCTCCTTGTAAGCCTTGTTTGTTTTGGAGTGTGGTTTTAGAATTTTAAAAATGTTTTTCATTTTGGACTTTTGCTGGCCTTTTCATATGAGGCTCGTTGCAGGTTCTTTTTTGGGGTAGGGGTAGGGTTAGGTCTCTTCTTTGTTGTGTTCGTTGGGGTGGTCGCTCGTTACTCGGAAGTCCTTCCTTATGACACCCACAAAAGCTCTTTGGGGGGGGGGGTTGCGCAAAATTTTCAGACAATCTGGTTGAGGCTCGCATGCAGGTCTACAAGATCTACTTTCGCTTTCAGAAATAAGCCGGTGATAGACTGATAACTAACGCAACATTTGTGACATGCAGGTTGTGCAGTATAGATATATATATATAATATATATATTGATCTGTCTAAACGCTGTGCCGCCACGCAAATAAAATTTAATTAGTACTCGGATTCGTCTCTGTGCTGTCATTGTCACATGGGGGGGGGGGGGGAGAAAAGAAAGTACAAGCGTCGTCTGATTTTTAGATTGATGGGCTCGCCATGGTGAACGGTCAGTGAACCTGTGTGCGCGTGAGCACCAGCGTTTGTTGTTGGGGTCGCCAAAGTTCATTCAAAGTCTGAGCGTTGCGAAGTATAGGCCTAGGACTACCTAATGGGGCAGGGGATTATTGATTTTTTAAAAAGATGCACTCAGGGGAGGGAGTGCTAAAGGCAACACCAGAGGACAAAAACTTTGTATGGGTGATAGTAAATTATAACAATATTGTAGCTTTCTGTTCAAGGCTGGCAAATTTTCATTGTCTCTGCATCTTCTCCCCCCCCCCCCTTCCCCCTCAGTTTTTACAACTCTCTCACTTCATGGGTCTACTGGGGCCATTCAAGTTATTGAGTTTGAGCAATAATTTTTGCCTTTCATGTTCATAATATTATGAGTCATGACACCCACATTGGTTCTTCACAGTCGAAATTCTTGTTCAAGGCCCTTCCGAACGCTCAAAGCAGGATTCTTTTTTTAATATAATATAATAATGAGAGAAAAATTTATAACTCACTGAAATACTTAGGGTAGTCAAACAGGACCCCAGTTCAACACTGACATATGTTGTTGACTGGGTATATTTTGTGTGTGTGTGTGTGTGTTGTTATGTAACACGCCCCTGGAAAATGGATGACTTTGTTGCGTGTTATTTTCGCTCCATATCATATATTATGTAGGCCTAATGATAATATATGTTAATGATGGAGCAAATGAACTCCCTTTTTCGAACTGGTGTGGGACTTGATTTGCTGGGCAGTAATTTTTTTTCCAGGTAGTAAATTTTTTCATCAAATATTGCTGGACATCCTGTTATGTGAACCGGAAAGGGGGGGAAGGATACTTGAAAACTAAACGGGGGCCTTGATAACTTGCGTTTTTGTTGCATTTTAATCACAATACAATAGTCATTTGTATTTGCTTGATTGCATGACAGAAGAATAGAAACATAAAAGCAAACATCTTGAGAAGTGGTATGGCATTGTGTTTGCGTTATGAAAGCCTATTCCCCCCTCTTGGGAAAGCACACACTTGGAATCGTCCTGTGTGCTCTATTTGGAAAAGTGAGGCATTAAGATTGTTATTAAAGAGTATGGTACTTATTTAGTCCAGTCTGGGAAGATAGTCCCGTTTGTACATTATCGTTCATGCGTGCGTGCGTTAGTGTGCGCGCGTGCATGTGTGTGTGTGTGTGCACGCATGAGAGAGAGAGAGAGAGAGGGGGGGGGGGGGGAGGGTGTAAATATGTTACATTTATTGTATGAGTTGTAGCCTACACATGCGAAATATTCCCATGACTTGTAAACTATATTATCTGAACGCATCTTAATCTACCACACAATAGGACACTGTCCAACAATGGATACACAGAGACGATCTTATTTTCTATAACAAAGTATGCATGCTTTTACTAGTACAGAACTGGATTTATTAGACTAATAAATCCAGCTCTCTACTTACATTTTTGTGACAAATTGATCCAGAACATTGCTTGGCAAGGAGGAACCTTTTATGTTGCCAAGTTTCATTCAAATATCTTGACTTTGGGAGAACATATGACTGATAATCTTTGTAAATCTGTGTAAAAGACCGCCACTTTTTTACCTGTTTATGTCTTTACAACTCAAAAAGTATGACAGATGTAAAAAATCTGACTGCATGACTAGATTCTGCACTAAAAAATGTACTAGACTGCCAAGTTTCATTTACATATTCCAAGAAATAGGCGAGCTATGACAAATATTGTCTCAAAACGCACCGAAAACCGCCACATTTTTACCTATAAACGTCTTCATAGCTCAAAAAATAGGATAGCTATGAAAAATCTGAAAGCAGGACTAGAAAATGTACTGGGTTGCCAAGTTTCTTTTAAATACTCTGAAAAATGAGCGAGTTATGACGAATATTGTCTCAAAACTCACCAAAGAATGTCCCATATTTTGGGGTTTTTTCATTATATAAAAGTGTACCAAAAGTTAATTGATTAAAAAATCCGTAA